>NW_002987115.1:188404-195904 GCF_000006295.1 Pediculus humanus corporis
TGATGAAAAACTTAAATTTTTTTTCTTTCCGTTTCGAATTCGACACGCGCGCTTCGCGATGAAATAAAAATATTATTATTATTATTATTATTATTATTATTATTATTTATTTATTTATTTATTTATTTATTTATTAATCCGAATCCGTGTGTATACATAAATACATACACGTACGTATGTACTTATGTATATTTTTTTTTTATTAAAGTCGTAAAAAAAAAAGGAATAATAATAAAAAATCACACTTCGGGGATAATTTAATGGGTTATTACGATGTAATTACTTTGACCTGTGGCAAAAGCATTACCGCTCTTACTCCCCTCCTCTCTCTTTCTCTCTCTCTCTCTTCCCCCCCTCTCTCTCACTCTCACACTCTCTCCTTTCTTTCTCTTTCTCTTCTTTACGCGTATAATGACTACTGAATAAAACCTAACCTATAAAAATTTATTTTCACCCCGTAAATTAAATTAATAAAATAATTTTCTCTTGCTTACTCGGAATTCCGTTAATAAATAATAATAATGATAATGATAATAATAACAACTGTTAGCTAATTGCGATTTTGATTATTAATTAAAGTTCACCTGATGACCTCATTAAAAATCTCAAAACAAAAACAACAACAACAAGAGAAACAAACTCAAGATTAAATTGATTATATATATATGTTAAAATTTAAGAAAATGAAAATAATATATAAATACGTTATGTATGTAGTAATAATATATAAAGACGTATGTTGTTAGTTTGTAAAATTTATATTATTATCATTATCATTATCATCATCATCATCGTCGTAAATGCGTGCGTCGATGCGTGCGTGAAAAAAAAAAAAATTTTTTTTTTTTTAATATTAGATTTGTAATTAAAGAAAAGAGACAGGTGACGCTCATCGTAGTAAAATTGAATTTTTATTATTATTATTATTATTATTATTTTTCTTCGGAAAAATTAAAAATTATAATTAAACAAAATGGCCGTTCGAAGAAAATAATAATAATTAATAATATCATTAATAATTTCCGTGGAAATAATTAAATTCGTTTTGAAAAAGAAAAAAATAGACAAAAAAGTTTTTGTGTGTGAGACCCCAAAAAGGAATCATTAAAATAAGGTATGTAAGAATGACGTGGCAGGTTTTAATTGTTCAAAGACAACGTGGTACTAGTAGTCGAATAGTAGGTACTCATTAAAATTTGGTCAGGCGAACATGAGAAGAGAAGGAAAAAAAAAAAAAAAATTATTCGAGTAGGCTAACAAGTTGGCGACGACCTAGTATTATTATTATTATTAACATTTAAAAAAAAAAACGAAAAAGTTGTTATTATTATTATTATTAACATTCGTTTCCTTTTTTTTTTTTTTTTAAGAAAAAAAAAAATTCTATGGGAAATACGACTAAAAATTCTCCACGGGATAAAAATTATAATAGAGATCCACCGGAAGTTGTTAAAAAAAAAAAAAAAAAACTAAAACTAATTACCGGAAATAGAGACCTAATTGGAAATAATCCAAAAGAATTTTTTTTCCTTCTTCTTTTTCTTCTCTCTTTTTTTTTTTTTCCTAACCTTTTCCGTCGAAAAAACGAAACAATATTAATAATAATAATAATAATGATAATAACAATAATTGAAATTGACAGATGAAATAACAATAATAGTAATAATAAAAAAAGGAAAATCGAATTTGAGTTCGAGTTGTCATCGTCATCGTCGTCGTCGTCCATTTTGTTTTTGTTATAATTTTCTTACGATAAAGGAGGGGGGGAAATTTTTTTTTCGTATATATATATATATATATATATATATATATATATATATATATATATATGTGTGTGTGTGTGTGTGTGTTTATAATAATAATAATAGTAATAATAATAATAATAAAGTATATATATATAAAGAAAGAAAAGTTAAAAAGTGGTGAAAAGTTATTGCATGTCGGGTGCAGGTTGGTTTTTAATATTAACTTTGTTTTTCCTTATTGCTTTTAAAGTTTACTTTTTATTATTATTATTATTATTATTATTTACGTAACGTATATGCGTACATGCGTGCGTGCGTCAGTGCGGGTGGGGTAGAATTAAATTTCGGTACGTTTTTAAATATAAGCCGAGTCGATTTGTGTGATGATTTTCATTTATTATGAAGATATAGGTGTTTTGCGTGTGCGTATATATCGACTGGATAATATTTAATATTTTATTCTGGAACGATTATACCATACTGGAGAATTAATAATTTTTTATAATATAAATTTCTATCGAATTAATCTGGAGGAGAAAAAAAAAACATTAATTATCCAGCTTTTGTTGTTACTTTTTTTTTTTTTTATTCAATTAATTAATTACTGGAAACTTTTTTTTTTTTTATGTATTTCCGGTGAATGCAAATTTTTGAATAATAGACGGCGGAGGCGGTGGGTGGGGGCGGGAGGATAAATCGGGAAGTTTAGTTAATTCCAGGTCGGGTTTTTTTTCCCGCCATTTTTTTTTCTTTCTTTATGAGTTTAATTAAGGACGTGACTTATTGGTTTTTTTTCTCTCTCTTTCTTCTTTTCCTTTTTCTTCTTTATCTTTTTTTTTTCTCGTGTCAAAGACGTGACGATGAAGCAAAGAAAGAGAGAGAGAGAGAGAAAGAAAATTAATAATAACGAGGTAATGATGATGATGATGACAATGAGGATGACGATACGAAGGTACTTTTAGTAGTTTATCAAAGTGTTTGAATAGATATAAATTTCCTTGTTTGTTTGTTTGTTTGCGTTGTTTGTTGCGGTTGTTTTTAAATGTTTTTTTTAATTGGCTAAAAAAAAAATCTTTTTTTTGTTTAATTGGTATCGATTCCCCGAACTTTAATTTAAGAAGAAGAAAAAAAAAACTTTTTAGTTTTTTTTTTCTTCTTGTTTTGTCGTTTGTTGTCTTTTAAGTGTTTAAATAAAATTTTTTTTAAAAAAAAAAAAAAAGAAAAAATTAAACAAAAAGTTTTGTTAAAAAAAAAAAAAAGATGGAGAATTTATTTAAAGTTTAGAGTGAATCGCAAATAAAAATAAATTGATATTTTTTTTTTCTAACGAATTTGTAATGACGTCATCAAAAAAAAAAATTAAATAACAACAAACGGTTGAGTTTTTCTCTCTCTCTTTCTCTCTCAGAAAAGGAAAGGGATAAAAATTAAATAATAAAGGTGTAAATTAAAAATGTGTATAATTATTTTAAAGGTAAGCCGAACAAACAACAACCGCGTCTCCAACAACAACAACAACAAATTTCTTTTATTGTTTTTTTTTTTTTTTATTAACTTTTTTTTCTACGCCATTTTGTAAAGTCGTCTGCATAAACAAACGCAGACACACGAACGATCGAGAGAGGAAGCGCGCGCGCATAAATTTTTTTTTTTTTTGTTAACAATCGTTTGTCGAGAATAATAATAATAATCTTGTCTCGTTTGAAATATGTTTCTCTCTCTTTCTTTCTTTCTTGGATTGTCGTCGTTTGTTTCGAAACTTCTTAAACGTTAAATCACATGAAAAAAAAAAAAAAAACTCAACGACCGTTTGATTTTTTTTTCTTTTTTTTTCTTGCGGTTTCCTTAAACCGTCTGCTTTATTTTTTTATTTATTTTTCTTTAAAAATTTTCTTTTTTTTTCCTTTTTTCCTTTCTTTCCTTTTTTTTTTATTACGTTCCAAAAAAAGGAAAAAAGGAAAAATTTTCATTTTCACGGTTTGGTAAATTCGGTGTTGTCGGGACGCGCATCGATTTGATATTTTTTTTTCTTTTTCTTACTTTTCGTTTGAAATCACCACCATCTTGTTGATTTTATATATATATATATATATATATATATAAATTTTCGTCTGCTTTTCCTTTTCGTCTCATATTCTTCTTTTGCTTAGTAAATATTTCACTTATTTTTTCCGGTTGAATGATTTGTTGTTGTTGTTGTTGATTTAACGATTCATTAAACGTTTTAAAAAAAAAAAAATTTTTTTTTTTTCCTTCTAATGAGTAAAGTTTTGTGATTTGATAAAAGAAAAGTTTATCAGTTAAATTTTTAGTTATCAAATCAATATATATTAGTTTTAAATTATTTTCGAAAAATATTTTCCAAATTTTCTTTTCTAGTTTTCAAAAGGTTTTCTTTTTTTTTTTTTTTATTAGACCGCAAACAAAAGAGGATTGATTTTACTTAAAAAAGGTTACCTTGATCGATTTCGTTTTATACATATATGTGTGTGTGTGTGTGTGTGTGTAGTTATTCGTGTGTTGTTCTTCACGTGACGCCATATTTGAAAACGTATAAATAATTGCAAACGCCCAATAAAGTTTTTTTTCCCTCCCCCCTTCCCTTCCCTCTCGACTCGTTGAAAATAATAGTGGTGGTAGTAGTAGAAGGGGGTATGTGCGTGCACGAATTTTACCCGTTTTTGATTTTTTTTTTGGGGGGATTTTCCTCGTTTTTCTAAAAAAAAATGGGGAAAGGGATCGAGGTTAAATATAATGAAATGTGGTTAAAGAGAATTTCGTGTCTCCTCAAATTGGAATCGAACACTTTTTTCTCTCTTTCTCTTTCTCTCTCTCTCTCTCTCTTTTTTTTATTTGACGAAAGCGCGTGGAAATCATAAAAAAAAAATTTTTTCTAATTCATTATATCGTGCAAAACTTGAAAAAAAAAATAATAATAATAAAAACGCAAATTGTTTATTTATCAGAGGTTAATTTTATTATTATTATTATTATACACATAATAATAATAATAATAATAATAATAATAATAATATGCATATATGTAATTCGATAATATAAAAAAGCGAAACGATAACTTTAAAAAAAAAAAAAAAACGGGTTAAAAATTTTTATTGTTATTATTATTATTATTATAAGGATAATAAAAACCGATAATAGAATAATAATAAGAAATGTTAAAAGGATGGGAGGAGGGGTGGAGGGAGAGAGGAGTGTGAGCGGAAACGGAAAAAAAGAATTTTTTAAAGAAATCGTCGGAAAAAAAATGAAAATTAGAAATTGATTTGAAATTAGCGCGTAATGATAATAATGATAATGATAAAAGAAATTCAAATTATTATTATTAATTTCTCTCTCTCTCTCTTTCTCTTCCCGTAAGGGTGATTGTTTGTCCTTCTCACTTACTCCCTCTTTTCCCTTAGGAAAGTACGTATAAAATAAAATTTTTTTTTTTTTTTTCGAAAAATGTTAATTTTGTTTGTTTGTTTGTTTGTTTCAGGTATGAATTTGTGTTTAACTACTCCGAAGAAACTCTACCGATCGAAATCAGGTTTTTTTTTGCTGTCGTTAACAATTTTCGTTTTTTTTTTTTTTTTTTAAACGCCCGCAAAAAAGAAACGAGTTTAAAAATCAAATGAAATCAATAAATAAATGGAAAAAAATGGTTAGGTTGGGTTGTTTTATTTAGCGATTGGGGAAAAAGATTTGGGGAGGGGGTAAGGAAAACAGGAGAGAGTGTCAAAGGTAAAAAAAAAAAATTTTTGAGTAAGTATTATTATTATTATTCGGGTTTTTATTCGGGGGGAAAACAAAAAAAAAATTTAAACACACATTTATTTTATTAACTGATTTTGAAGTAAAAGTTTTTTTTTTTTTTTGTTTAATGAAATAATTGAAATGCAACATTCCTGTGTGAAATGAAGAGAGTGAGAGAGAGGGGGGGAGGGGGAAGAGGAAGAGGAAAGAGAGGGAAAATAAAAAAAAAAAAAAAAAACTTTTTAATGAGTTTAGAAAAGGCAAAAGTTGGTTTAAAAAAAAAAAAAACTTTTATTATTATTATTTTTTTTTATTTTTTAATGGGATGCACTCGAAAAACGAAAGCAAGAGAAAGAGAGAGAGAGAGAGAAAGAGTGAGAGTGAGAGAGAGGTAAATAAAATTCTCATGAGGGAAGTTTCCGATATGCGAGTATTAAACTTTTTCTATGTGCAAACGTGGGCCGTTTTTACGTTTTTTTTTTATTTTTTTCATTAAAAAATTAATTTTTTTCTTGTTCGCCCACTCACTCCCCCTCTCTCTTTTTCTCCCCTCCCTGAAATGTTTTTCCGTTTCGTTATTTATTTATTTTTATTGAGACTAATGTAAAAAATAAATAATTAAATAAATAACAACATGAAAAGTTAAAATTAGATTCACTTGTCAAAGTGTAAATTGAAATAATTTTTTTTTTTTTTCTCTCCATTCTCCGGATTCGATGTATAATTGAATGACAAAACAAAAAGGACGTAAACAAAATATAAACTTAGCAGACGACAGATTAAAAAAAAAAAAAACAAAACAAAAACAGTACAATAATAATAATACTTCTTTTTTTTTATAATTAAATACGTGACGTTTTTTCTTTTATTTTTTTATATTTTAAATCTTAAAAAATTTATTATTATTATTATTAAAAAAAAAATCAAAATCGTCTGCTTTTAAAAAAATATTTTTTTTTATTTTTATCTCGTCAGATTTTTTTTTTTTTAAATTTTTTGAAATTGGGTGAAAAAAGAGAGAAAAGCGAAAAAAAAACTAAAAATTTTATTATTATCGTTACCGTTACCGTTATTATTATTAATATTATTATTATTATCATCATCATCATCATTTTTAACTTTAGTTTATTACTACTTTTACTATTATTATTATTATTATTATTATTATTGTAGATTTTATAACGAGTCAATCAAGAGAGCTTTCGAGTCTGAGTGGTTGTAATAAAGTGAAAAGAAGTTGGGTTCAAAGGGGGGGGGGAATTTTTTTACTTGACGTCAGGGGCGAGGGGTAAAGGAGAAAGGAAACGGGTGGAAAAAGGAAAAAACATAATTAGGGAAAATTCTATGCGTGAAAAAAAACATTTTCTTTGAAAAATTAAAAAAGTATATTAAAAATAAAAAAATAAAAAAAAAAAAACTGTTGCGAAAAGAACAGCAGCGCTATTGCGGAAAATCCCCGAATGAAAAGCAAAACGAAAAAAAAAAAAAATTCGAACTTGAAAAATCATCGTTATTATTATTATTATTAGTATCATAATGAAAATGACAGTAAGATTAAAACTAATTTTTTTTTTTTTTTTTTTTTTTTTGAAATTTTAATTTTAATATCCGGTAATTTTTATTTTTTCTAAAAAAATAGGAAAAAAGGAAAAAAAGGAAAAAGGGTAAAAGGTAACTTTATTTTTTTTATATTTGAATTTAGTTGAAACCTTTTTTTTTTAAGTTAAAAACCATGAAAAAAGTTTTTGTCTCTCTTTCTCTTTTTATTTCTACTTGTTTGTCTCTCTCTCTCTCTCTCTCTCTCTCTCTCTCTCACTGTCACTCATTATAATTCATCAAATTTTAAAAATGTTATTGTTAATGCGCGGATTATCGGGAAGGAAAAAAAAAATTTTTTTAAAAAACTCTGTTTGGGGAGATTTCTAAAAAGAACATGTGTTAGGTTTAATTAACATACTTTAATTAATTCTTTTTATTTTTTAATTTTTAACGACTACAT
>NW_002987115.1:198404-231953 GCF_000006295.1 Pediculus humanus corporis
CTTGAATGGAAAAAACATATGCTTCAAAAGGAAGAAAAGGTTTTGTATGTGTGTGTTTGTTGAAAAAACGTTTAAAACAAATTACATTTACAAAAAAAAAAAGGAGAAAAGAAAAAAGAAAAAAAAAAACCTTTTTTACCCTTTTGTAAACCATAGGGGAGATGTCGAGGATTGGGGAAGCGAAGAGGAGGGAAGGGGAGGAAAAGGCAGGCGTCACGAAGAGAGAGAGT
The DNA here is from genome assembly GCF_000006295.1 of Pediculus humanus corporis. NCBI lineage: Eukaryota > Metazoa > Arthropoda > Insecta > Psocodea > Pediculidae > Pediculus > Pediculus humanus. The sequence continues at coordinate 198,635 of NW_002987115.1, forward strand.
GTGTGTGTGTGTGTCTGTAAAGCAAATAAAAATCTTTTTTCCTTTTTTCCCCGAATCATTTCCTTCGAGATTTCAAGTGGTAGCCATTTAAGGGTTCATTCAACAACATCATTCACACGTAACTGAATTTTTCTTTTCTTCTTTTCTTTTTTCTTTTCGTACCTGAAAATTTGTTAGTAATTATCATCATCATCATCAAAGTCGTCTTTATCGTCGTCGTGTTTTTAATTTCTTTAATACGTTTTTTTTTTTTTTTTTTTCTTGGGCACTTAAGTTTTTCGTGTTGTTTGTTTTGTTTGTTTTTTTTTTTTTTTTTTTTATATATTAAAAACCTTGAAAATTTGAAAGACAATCGTATTGTATTTCCGGTTAAACCGACCCACAACACGATATACAAAAAAAAAAAATGGAATTTTGATACGGGAAAATAACAAACAAATCACGAAATCGTGGATAATTTTTAGTATCATTAGTACGTTTGGTGGCAGTGGTGGGGGGGAGCGGTAGTGGCATATGATCGTGAATTATTGTGGTTGTTGTTGTGGTTGTTATTGTAAATTTGTCCTCCGTGAATTTTCATATAACAACAATCACGTTCTTTTATTTAGATTCACGAAAATCTATTTAGCTTCGATTTTTTGAAGAAAAGAAAAATGGCGACACTTTATTAATTTTTTCAAATTTCCACAAACTCTTAATTGTAATCATTGTTCGGTGCAAATTTTCCTTTTTCCATACGTGACCCCCATTTTGTCCAAGAAATGTTGTTGCTCTCATCTCCTTACACTGATTGTTATTGTTGTTTGTTTTTGCTGTTGTTTTATAAAAGTCAAAACTCTTGGTTTCCTTCACCTCTAACCTCGATGATGACAATTCATTTCAATCCGAAGAGTGTTTTCTTTCTCTCTTATTATTATTATTATTATTATTATTATTATTATTATTATTATTATTATTATTATTATTATTATTATTTGATTAAAGACAACAAATCGAAAGTAAAAGTAAAATTAAAAAAACAAACTTTTTTGTTTGTTTGAGGCAAATTCAATATTTAATTTACTTCGTAACGACGACATTTTCATATTCGTTTCATTCTTTTTATTATTATTATTATTATTATTATTATTAGGTATGATTATTATGAATATTTGTTTTTTTTTTTTTCTCTAATCAAAAACATTTTTTTAGACAAAAGCTGGAAGGGTGAGGGTGAGGGTGGGGGAAGAAGGTTTCTGTTTTAATAATATTTGTTTATGATAGGAGGGGAATTGAAAAGAAAATTTTATATTTTTTTTTAAAAAAAGTATTAAATGCTCGTTTTTATTGATGTACGTTCCTCGTATGAAGAACAAATAATAGTAATATTAATAATAATAATAATAAACCATACCTGGAGAAAAACTTAAAGTTCTCTGACCTCTCGTCATGGCGTACAATATTTTTCCATAAAAAAAAAAAAAAAAAAAAAAACCTTGAGGCGACAAAGTTAAAAACACCTCCTAGCGGCTGACCTCTGTTACTAAACCTCAGGGCTTCGAGGCCATCACCTTAGAACTTTATAAAGACCTTGTTTTTCTTATAATCCAAAAGAAAACAAAAAGAAAAAAAAAAAAAACCTTTTAAAAAACCTTTTCTTTCCCTTACTGAACTTAGCTAATGAATAATTTTTTTATAAAAAAATTTACCCTTTTTTTTTTTTTAAATTCTTATTTACTTCATCTTTAATACGGATAAGATAAAAGTTTAAAATAACCCAAAGACGACCGTCGTACGTACCTGGATTTCTTAGGATCTCTCCCTTTATTATTATTATTATTATTATAAAAAAATCGTGTTATGTAAGTTAAGAATAAGCGAAACGACAAAATTCTCCTCGTACCTGACTGATATTAATTTATAACGAACGTAATTAAGAATTTTTTTCAAAAAAGAAGTTTTTAAAATGAACGTTTTACACGTAAGCTCAACATCGGTGAAAAAATTCTTTTTATAATTTTTTTTTTTTCTTTTCCGTGAAACAGCTTCCAGACGTCGTTTGTTCGTTGCAACGTTGTCAGATTTATTTCCAACCTAATGACAAATGTTTTTCTTTGTTCGATGTTGTTTATGTTGTTGTATTTTTACGTTTTTTTTTTTTTCATTCGCGTTCGTCGTCTGCTTTTTTTTGTTTATATTTTGGATACCTTATTTCTTATCGATATTTTCTCTCTGGAAAATTTTTAATTTACTTTCTTAATAAGAATTTACATAAATAAAAAAAAAAAAAATTTGAGGTTTTTTTTTCTCTCTCTCTCTCTCTCTTTCTGGAGAATTTTTGGATGTAAACGCGTGTGCTTGTGTGTGCGTTTTGAAATTTTCAAAATCGCGGTTTGTTGTTGTTGTTATTAGGAGATGGAAAATATTATTATTATTATTATTATTATTATTATTTTAAATTTCATCTTCGCGTTATCATTTATCATTCATTTCATTCACAAATTTTCGTGACACGTTTTTGTTGTTAGGGTAATGCGAGGGGGCAAAAAGTTTTTTTTTTAAGAAATCAACAATTTTTTTTCTCCTAGAGTACGCATGCGTGCAAGTAAAAAAAAAACAAACGAATTTTTGGAGGATTTCATGATACGTACCTGATTTGATGATTTCTCTTTTCTTATCATTAATCAAAGGATATTGTTTTGACAAAAAAAAAAAAAGGGGAAAAGACATTTTTACTTTTTGACTTTTTGCTCGTTTTGAAAGTTAGTCGACAACCTACCTACCTACCTACCTACCTTTCGGAAGAGATGAAATGATAAAATGGGTCAGGTTGATGATTCGGTCGATGAAGAAAGAAGAAGAAGAAGAAAAAACTGGAGAAAATAAAAAAATTTTTTTTTTCTCTCTTGATTTTGCCCCTCGATGATTTTTTGTCCAGTCAGTACTTGTAACATTTTCATAAATTATATTCGCAAAAACAAACGAAAACAAACAAAAATTGTTGTTTGTTGTTTTTTTATTAATTTCCAAACGTTTGTGAACAAAATGAAAATTGAAAGTGATAATATCATTATTATTATTATTTTTCTTTCTTTCTTTCTTTCTTTCTTTCTTTTCTAAATCAATTAAATATATTTAATAATAAAAGTTTTTTTTTTTTTTATTTGGAAGAAGCAGAAGAAAAAGAAGAATTAGTAGTGGATATAAAAAAAAGGAAAGTTGAAATGATAAATTGCTGCCAAAAGTTTTTTTTTTTTTTTTAATATTTTTTTTTTGTATTTCTCCAGTAAAACGTCAGTTTTTTTTTGGAATGGAAAAAAAAGTTTGAAAACTTGAATTTAATTCGATTAGTTTATTACTTCGATGATAAATACGAAAAGGAAAAATGATTTTCACATATGCAGCGGGTGGGGGGAGGCGGAAGTGGTAGTACAGTACAATAAGGATGATAGGTAAAATTCGGTGAAGGAAAAGAGGGGAAAGGGGGAGGGGAGGAGAGTAGGAAGTCAGTTTTTTTTTTTAATTCGTAAAGTTTTTCCGTGTAAAGAATCTCATGAGAATCTAAAAACTTATTACGTGGTAGTAGTAGTTGTTAGTACTCGGAAAACTAAAAAAAAAAAAAAAAAAGAGTTCGGGGGGTGAAGGGAGGGGTGGGTAATGTGGGGGAGGGAGGGCAACCATAAAAAATTTATAACGTGGCGTTTATACGACTTTAAATAAATTACTCTACTCAATTTTAATCGTAGTACATTGTCCGTATAACCCTTTTTTTTTATACGATTCTTCTTCCACTTTCGTAATTTTCTTTCTTTTTTTTTTTTTTTGAAAACTAAGTTTTTCCACAAAGGTTTTTTACTTTCCAAAATGAAAAAGGTTCCTTTGGAAAGGGGGTTGGTAAAAGTATCTCTTTCTCCCTTCTCTTCCTCCCTTCCTCTCCCCTCTTTCCCCCTCAAAAGGCAATTAGTTGCAAATTTTAAGTTCAAAGTTTTTGGATGAGTGGTGCTTCTTTTTCTTCTTCTTTTTTTTTTATTTAATTTTTTTTTGGCTTCTTTCCGCCATTTTCCTTTTTTTTTCTTCATCCACCTTTTCCCTTCCCCTTCTTCTTCTTTTCTTAAATATTAATTAATTTAACGAGTAAAATTTTAATTAGGGTTAACCTCCATTGCAACAAATCATTTTTTTTCTTCTAACGTCAATTAATTTTTTGAAAATTGAATAAATTTTTTTTTTCGCGCCATTTTTTTTAAAAAAAAAAGTGGAAAACGAGTTGCGAAAGGAAGGGATTGAGGAGAAGAAAAGAAGAGGTAGAGAGGGGAAAAGGGAAGAGGGAGAGGGAGTGGGAAAGGAGGAATAGGAAAAGAAAATTCAGTCGATATTTAATATTTAATTAAATTTCTTATTCGAAATGTTTTTCCTTTTTTTTTTTCTGTTGCCTTCCGCCATTTTTTTCCGATTAATAAAATTTTATTTTTAGCGTTTTCATTTTCAAAAAAAAAAAATTAAAATTAGTTTTCGCGCATCTGGAAAAAAAGTGAAACTCAATAATATATAAATACAATTTAATAACAAAGGTAAATGAATTTTGGAATTTTCTTCATTTTCCTAAAGTTTATTTTGCTTACCCCGGGGGGGGGGGCGGTTATCGACGTCATGTATTTTCCGTATGAAAACTGTGATAAGGAATGTGTCACTTTGAGAAGATGGCAAACAAAAAAAAAGAAAAAACTGGAGGGAAACGATTGGGAATAAAAAAAGAAAATTTTTTTTCTTCCTTTTTTTCCTCCTTTTTTTCCTTTTTCCTTTTTTTTCGTCTCGTTTTCTTAAACATACATAGACGGAGTAAATCAATAAGTCAATATTCATTTTATTTATTAAAATTTATCGTTTTATGTCAAATAAAAAAAAAAAAAAAAAATTTTTATTAAATTTTTATTTGTTTACAATAATAAAAAACGTGTGTGTGTGTTGTGAAAAAAAAAAAATTTGGCACCGAAATAATAATAAAAAAAAAAAAGCAAAATGTTTTGTATATAAGACAACTAATAAAGAAAAAAAACTAAAATAGAAGAATGAATGGAATGAATGAATGAAAAAAAAAATTCGGGAATGAATATTTGGAGAATGAATTTTTTCTTTGTTGGGGAAGGAAAAGAGATTTTATTTATTCATTCTAAAATACTTTGTTGTTTTCGCGAATTGTTGACGTCGTCGTCTTCGCCCCTGTCTCCTCCCTTTCTACCCTCCCCTCTCGTTCGTCAAGCTCCTCCCCCTCAGCCCCTCCCACTCTGTTTTTTAATTAAAAAAAAATATGTTGTATACATGCGTATCGGAATGATTTTATTATTATTTTTCATTAAAATTTATTTATTTATTTTATTTATTATTATTTAATAATTTATTAAAGTACATAAATATTTTATTTAATACTCTTCACGTCAGTTTATTTATGTACTTTTTTTTTTTAATAAGAGAGTTTTAAAAAGAGTTTAGTAATATTATCATTATTGTTGTTGCTGTTTTTGTTGTGTTGTTGTTTGTTATTATTACGTTCGTTTAAAATTTTAATATTCTTTTCACATAATAATTTATTATTATTATTATTATTATTATTATTAGTAAACGTTTTAAAATTCGAAGGGTTTGTTTACTCTTCTCAATCTCTCTCTAACTCTCTCTCTCTCTCACTCTCTCTCTTTGTTTTTTTTTCTATTTTTTACTGTTTTCAATATCTACTGCTGGTACTGTACCAATTTTAAAAGAAAATGGATGTTTTTTTTTTTTTTTTTTTACTTTTACGAGGGCTCAGAGAAAACAGAAGAAAAAGAATAAAAAAAGTTTTTTTTTTTCTTTTTTCTTCTTCTCCTCGTTTTTACGACGTTTCTAATTTTTTTTTTTTTTCCTTCCAAGTTTTTCTTCCTCCAAAATTTAATCAATTTTTCCCTCTTACATCTAAAATTGTTTGCCTTATTTTTTATTGCTTTTTTTTTTTTTGATAGCCGATCTTCTGGCTGACATAACCATTTCATTTTCAATTTTTTTTTTTCGTTTCCCCGCCCCCTCCTCTCTCTCTCTCTCTCTCTCTATTCTCCATTTCGAATTTTAAGCCTTTCAATCCTTTGATGGGAAAAGAGACAGAGAGAGAGAGAGAGAGACATTTTGTGATCAAATTTAACTCAGTCGTTGGATTTTGTAAAATCACTGGAAATATATAATTTTTTTGTTTTGTGTTTTGTTGTGTTTAAATGACGTAATTCGTCAGTTTATAACTCGAAAAAATGTTTTTTTTCTTTATTCGTTTTTAAAATATGAGAAAAGAAACGATTTATAAGAGAGAGAGAGAGAGAAAGAGAGAAAAATGGAAATTTTTATTCATGTATAAAACTCCAAAATAAAAAATAAAATAAAAAAAAACATGATGTATCTTTTCAAAATGTTGAAAATATTGTTTTTTTTTTTTTTTTAAAAAAGAAAAAAAGGAAAACTTTTTTTTTTATGTATAAAACTTACTGTCAGGATTTGATACCGCCATAACCGCCGCCGACGATGACGACGAAGCTACCCCCCACCATCGCCGCCATCATCAACATCACGACGTGAACCGCTGTTGATTTGTTTTTTTTTTTTGTTTTCCATTCTTTTCAATTTTTTTTTTTTTTTTGTCTGTCTTTCTCCTTCTTTTCCTTTGTCTACCTTTTGTTTTTATCATTTGCGTGTTTATCATTTCAAACCTTTCAACAACAACAACAACTTGATAGCATCTTAAATTTATGGCAATTTTAAAATCACGTGGCCGAATTAAAAAAAAAAAAATTATTTAGGGTTATTTAAAAAAATTTCAATTAATCGTTGTAAAAGACACGAGACCGGAAGTGAGGCAACAACAACAACAAAAAAATTTGCATGTCGAACTGATTACTGTCATTTAAAAAAAAAAAAAAAAAGGGAACCAGGAAAGAAAAAAAGAAAAAAAATTTTGTTTTGTTTCGTTACATGCAAACCTTTTCCTCTCTCTCTCTCTCTCTCTCTCTCTCTCTCTCTCTCTCTCTCTCTCTCTTTCTGTCTCTCCTTCTCTCGCGAAAGATGGTAGATAAAAAAAAGTATGAAAAATTATTTTTCATTTCTTTCGAATTTATTATTATTGTCTTCTCCCCCTCCCCCCTCCCTCCTTGTCATCGTTGACGTACCTCTCACATTCCGGAAGGAGGTTTCTGAACGTACACTCACTCGTTTTAAATAAAAAAAAAAATTTATATCGAAAACTATCGATGAATGATACATAATTATTTATTATTAAACAAAATTCGATTTAAAAAAAGTATATGTTACATCGTCAAATTATTATTTATAGCAAAAAAATAACGTAAGGTAACCATTATATTGCGGTATCGTAAAAAAACGAGAACGAAAAAATTTGCTACCAGTTAAGAAAAAAAAAAGCAAAAAAAAAAAATTTATCGAAGAAAATATAATTTTTTTTTTTTTTTTTTTTTTGCTACGACGTTTTTGCTGGAGGAAATTTTTTTTTTTTTTAGTTTGCTACTATCATATAGACTGCTGTCAAGTATAACGTTTTTGTCGAGTTTCTCTCTCTCTCCTCCCCCCTCTCTCTTTCTCTCTCTTGCACGCTCGCATAACTTCTTTTTTTCGATGCATTTTTTTTTTTTTTGCGCGCGCCATTTTCTTTCATTTTTTCCCGGGGGCAATTTTTCTTTTTTCTCTCCCTCTTTCTCTTTCTCTCCCTCTCTCTCTTTTTTATTGCGTGGTAGCAAAAAAAAATTTTTTTTTAAAAGAAAACCTTAAGCTACTCCTTTCTTGCTTCCTTTTTTTTTATAGTTTTTTTTTTTTACCTTGTTTTTTGCGAAAATTCAAAAAAGAAAAAAAAAATTTATAATTCATTATATATACACTTTATGCACTAAACTTTGCTAAGAAAAAAAATTAGATTACGTGAGTGGCATAATAAAAAATAATAATGATAATGATAATAATAATAATAATAATAATAATAATAATAATAATAATAATAATAATAATAATAATAATAATAATAATAATTTATTATCGTTAAATCTGATGATGTGTATATATATTTAAAAATATTTTTTTTTTTTTTTTTTTTTTTTTTTTACGACAGGTGTTAAGAGTTGTAAATAAGTTTTTCTTCTTCTTCTTCTTCTTCTTTTAACGTACCTGTTTTTTTTTTCCTGAAGATCATGTGGTTAAAATAATAAAAGATAAAAAATGTGGGGAGCGAGAGAAAGAGAGAGATAGAGAGAAAGAGCGAGAAAAAAAATTGGGGAGAAATTTTATTTATATTTACAACGTCGAAAAAATTCATTAAAAATTAATAACGTTAAAAGTGGTAGCAGTAAAGAAGACATGATGCACGTACATATGCAAAAAAAAAATGACGTGTCATTAGTTTAAAACCCCTCCGGTATAAATTTAAAAGAGAAGGAAAGGAAGGAAAAAAAGCAAAGCTTCTGCTTGTACTTGTCGTGGTATTAAGTCGAAAAAAAAAAAAAATGTTGCGGTTAGCAATTATTATTTGAGTGGGTGGTGGTAGTGGTTTGATTGGTGACTCCATTTTGAAATTTTCAAGGTCACGCCGAAGAATAAATTTTTTTTTTTTATAAACCGCGCGACAGGATAAAGAGAAAGAGAAATACATTTTCAGGTTTTGATTTTATTATAAATTACACATTTACGTCATTGAATAACGTGTGGTGGGGTGGGAGGAAGGAAGGGATTTGATACGTCACGACTTTGTTGTTTTTTCCCTCTCCCCCCTCCCACAAAGGGAAACAACGTTTAGATTTAAATTTCATTGCGTGACGTCAAAAAAAAAAGTAAAGATAAATGCAAAAAAAAAAGGGAAAAGTGAATGTTAAACTATAAAAATGACCGGATAGTGTGTAAGGGAAACCTTTCACCTCCCCATTTTAATCCTCGTATCAAAGCTTTTCCCTCCCTCCCTCTCCTTTCTCTCTCTCTCTCTCTCTCTCCATTTAATTTATTACTTTAGATCGTATTTGATATTTTATTTTTTTTTTTTTACTTTTCTCTCTCATTTTTTTTTTTCGAATGCATAAACTATAAAATATTTTATCGTCTTCCATTTTTTTTTTTTTATTTTGTGAATTCGTTTGCAATATTTTTTCACGGTGAAAGATTTTTCCCGCCCCCCTTCTCCCGCCTTCCTCCTATAAATTGAAAATAATTAGAAATGAGGAGAGGGTGGGGGTGACGGGCGGTGTCGGTTTTGACGGAAAGCGACGATAGTGTAAAAAATTTTGAATCAATTTTTTTTTGTTTTTATCAAATTTTCACTCGCGTTTTCATTCGCCAAAAAAAAAAAAAAACAAAATGGACGAAACAAAAATGAAACCCGCCATCATCATCATCATCATCATTATTATCATTATCATTGTAAAAATTTTTCATTTTTATTACTTTGCAGTCGAACGATTTTTTGCGTTGTGTGTGTGTGTGTGTGTGTGTGTGTGTGTGTGTGTGTGTGTGAGAAACCCTGCATTGAAGCTTTTATGCAATTTAATCAGAAAACTCAAAAAAATAATAATGATGATGATGATGATGATTACGAAACGTTAAAAATTTCATTTAAAAACCTTCGGGGAAGGGAGGGAGGGAAATGGGAAATTAGGTTCGATGATTTTTTTGTTTTATTTTGTTTTTTAAATTATTTTAATTAATTTTTTTTTTGTACAATCGAAATATTGATAAAACCTAAATTATTTTTAGGTACCCATTATTATTATTATTATCATTATTATTGACTTAGCTCAAAAAGGCAAGAGAACATGTTATTAGGTTTGCGAGGTTGTGGTTAAATAAGGTACGAAGGCAAACGAGAAACTGTGACGCATTAAAAAAAAAAAAATTCAAAATGGCGGCGACGGTAAAAAATTGTAATAATGATAATAATGATGATGATGATGATATTTTACACGGAGTGTTGTTGTTGCAATACGAATGCAATTTGAAAAACTCATGCCGTGAGCATTATTAAATTTTGTAAAATGCGCGGCAGTAAACAAAAGCAAAAAAAAAAACCGGGGGGGAGGGTTTACCTGGGTAAATTTTCCCGGGGATCACAACATTAAATCGAATAACATCCGGTTTAAATGTGATAAACCTAATGAACGTACCTTAATTTTTGTTTTTGTTTGTTCTTAATAATTAAAAATTTTTCTTTTTCTTCTTGTTCTTCTTGTTTACCTAATTAAAACGTTATTATGACGTTTGATAACGATAATATTTTAATTTATTATTATTATTATTATTATTACACCCCTCTCTCTCTTCAAATTTAAATTTTTAACGGTTTTTTTTTTATTCCTTTTCCATTTTGCAAAATCAACGGTAGCTTTTCTCTCTCTCACGAATAAGGAAAAAAAAAAAATGAAATGAAATGAAATCGTGAAATGCTTGAGGGGATTTTCTTTTTTTTTAAATTTTAAATTCACGACGTTTTTTTTATTAATGCAAAACGATAACGGTTTTTTTTTTGTAAATCTATACGCATTAATATTTAAGGGAAGGGAGCAAGGGGGAAGAGGGGGCTGGACAAAAAAAAATTCGCTGGAATTCTTAACGTTTTTTTTTTTCCTCGATTTGTTTTTAATGTTTTACAAAAAAAAAAAAAAAACAGGGAGCATGGAAAAAGAAGAAGTAATTTATCCATTTAAACTTTTAATTGCTTTTTTAACTTATTAAAAACTCTTATTGAATTCCACTTTCTCTCTCTCTCTCTCTCTCTCTCTCTCTCTCTCTCTCTCTCCAAACGTGTCGTTTATGTTTCTTTTCATACATATATATAGAATCGGTTTTGTTGTAAGAGTAGAAAATATCCTTTAATATATTATTATTATTATTATTTTATTTTTAAACGCGACAAGATTTTATATTTTTAAGCACTCATTCCAGGTTTCCATTCGATTCCTTAGAAATAAATGCTCTTATTATTATTATTATTATTATTAATATTAATTCGCAAAGGATTTATTTATTTATTTTTATGAATTAAAATGCAATAAATACGAAAATATAAATATAATCGTGTAATGCGGTGGAAAAAAAAGGAAAAAAGATTTTCTTCCCCATTGTTGTAAACGTTCATAATTAATTTCTAATTATTATTTATGAATTTTAATCCACCGACTGTGTTTTTATTATTATTATTATTATTATTTAAATTACAACGCCGCGACACATAAATTATTTTTTTTTTTTAAATAAAAAAAAAATATATATGTGTGTGTGTTTGTAAGTACATGCAAAAAAAAATGGCAATAAATTTTTTTTTAAAAAAAAAAAAAAGTAAAAAAACGTTTTAATTATTTAAAAAAAAAAAAAAAATTATCTGAGCATTAAAACGTAACATTTTTTTTTTTATATTTACGTAACGGCCATTTTGTTTTAAATAATAATGATAATAAAAATAATAAATAAATTTTTTTTTATAAGTTTACGAACAAAAAAATGAAGTAGGAAAGGAAAGCGCCTTAAAAATGATGTTTATACTATTTGTAAGGCAAAACGTAAGGGATAAGGGAGGAAAACGCTTTAAATTTAATGTTTATACTATTTCAAAAAGATGAAAACAAATAACAAGAAGTTAAAAAAGTTAAAAGTTTTTAGTTTTTTTTTTTTTTTTTTCGGGAGTAAAATTGATTAAATTTTGTTTTTTTTTTTTTTAGTTTTTAGTAAGTATAAAACATTTAGAAAATGTCAAAATTACCTGTTAGTCAGAGCCGTTAGTAGTAAATCATTATTGGGGTAAAATTTTCATTCGATTGATGGATTCTCTATTTGATAAAGTTTTTGTTTATCTTATTCTCGAGTTTGTCTTTTTTCCCCTTTTTCCCTTCCTTTCTCCTTCCTTCCCTTCCCTTTTTCCTCTTCTCCCCCGACCCCCATTCGGTTTTTCCTCTTTTTATAAACTTTGTGGGTAAATAAATAAAATATAACTTTTAGAGAATTTATATATTTATATATTTTACTTGTATAAATTTATATATTTTAAAACACATTTTGTATTTTAAATTAATGTTTAAATTTTCTTTCCCCCCCCCCCCCGTTAGCATTTCATTTTGTAAATTAAATGTTGATTTATAAAATTTTAAATTTTTTTTATAATTTTATTTTACAGGTTTTGCCGTGATTAATGGAGAAGAAGGAAAAGACACGAGAGAAGGTGAAACGGTTTCTTTAGAATGTCGATTTCCGCAACAAATCACGACACAAAATCCAACATATTTCTGGTTGAGAGCAAATAAAAATAAACATGACAACGTTGCCATACAATCGACTCCCCTCGAAAGCAATTACAGAATCGATTTCCGTCCCGAACAGGGAAGATACGATTTGACTATAATGAACACGAGTTACGAAAGAGATAATGGAATATTCGAGTGCAGGGTGAAAGCTTCGGGTACGGGGAGGGAACTTCATTCTCAATCGTATAGTCTTACCGTGTTGACACCACCCGAACCCCCGAAAATATCACCGGGAGAAAATCCCGTGACGACGGAAGGTAAAAAAATGGAATTGGTTTGTTCGTCTGTGGGCGGAAGTCCCGAACCTTACATCAAATGGTACAGAGAGGGAAACGTTCATCCTTTGGAGTCTGTCGTTAAAAAAGCTAACGGAAAAGAAGATGTCACTCGTGCCGTACTAGAATTGACTCCAACGAAAGAAGATGACGGTGCCGTTTTTAAATGCGTCGTTTGGAATAGAGCCATGGGAGATGAGAGTAAAATGGAAGCGTCTGTGACACTCAGCGTCAATTGTAAGTTTTAATTTTAGGCCCTTATTTAATCTTTAATTTAACCCCCCTCCCCACTCCCCTAACATCCCTCTCCCTTATAATTTTAAAAAAAAAAATGATAAAATTGAAAGATTTTCATCTTTTTTTTTTTTTCCTTTGAATTTTCTTCTTCTTATTTTCCGTCATAGAATTACTGTCACTCTTTTACTCGAAATGAAATTAGCGTAGCGCAACCCAAAACATTTAAGAAAAAGGAAAAAAGGAAAAGGGGAAAAAAGAAAATTGAATTTCTCATTTCTTCTCCACACGCATAAAATTTATCTTTACCTTTTTTTTTTTCTTTTTATTTGAAAAAAAAAAAATTCCTTCTTTTTCTTTTTCCTGTCTTCTGCTCTAACTCTCCCCTCCCTTGGAAAGGAAAGCCAAAGGAGGATTAATCAAGACTAAAAACTCGATTTTTTTTTTTTTTTTTTTTTTTTTTACGTCTAAGAAGAAATTTTCTAAAATGTTAAATGTACGTATGTGTGGATGGGGGATGAAGGGAGAAAGGGGGAACGAAAGGAGGAGGGGGATGTAAGTAGACGGAGAGAGAGACAGAGAGAGAGAAAACATTTTAAGAGAAATGTAAAATCTTTACGTTAAAATTCAAAAGGTTAAAAAAAAAAAAAGTAAATAAGGAATGATTATGATAGAAGAAAATTCGTTTCAACGAAATGAAAAATTATTTAAAAACTTTTTTTTTTGATGTGTATTATTATCATTATCAGTATCATTATTATTATTATTATTATTATTATTATTATTATTATTTTCAATTTAATACTTTAATTCGAATCAACAGAATGAAAAACCGACTTTTACGTTGTAAATTCGTCTGATTCTCATATTATTTTCCTTTTATTTTCCTTTTTTTCTCCTTTGATAAAAATTTTCTTACTGAGATTTTTTTCTTTTTTATCGCGAGAGTGATAACGATGACGTAATGATAAGGGAAAATCCGTTTCCGGAAAAATTTTTTTAAAACAAATATGTCGGATTTCGTAGGTTGTTTGTAAAAATTATTACAAACTATTATTATTATTATGAGTCGATTCGTTTTTTATTATTTGACTCGTTAGAATTTACGAGAGAGGGGAGGAGGAAGAGGGGGGGTAATGGGGGAAAGGGGATGAAAAATGCACGTAAATTATACGTCGGATAAATTTGCGTCAAATAATTTAAGGCAAATTATTATTATTATTATTATTCACGAACGTTTAAATTAAATTGTTATTACTAAAAAAAAAATAATTTATATCGATGTTGTTGTTGTTTTATATCTCCTGTTACTGCTTCTGCTGCTGCTGGTGTTCCTTGTTGTCTGCTACATTTTTATTAGATGTGGGGTGGGAGGGAGGTAGAGGGGGGAGGAGGGTTTAAGACGCGGGAACGTTTAGGGACTTCGTCGTTGTTGGAATTTAAAAAAAAAATAAACAAACGAAATTTTATTGGTTTTTATCTTTTCGTTATTATTATTATTATTATCGGTAGGGGAAATTCGGTAATCGGTCGTTGAACTCGTCGAAGTGATTTGAATGCTAACACATTTACCCACTTACTTACACATATATAAAACGTAAAATAATAATAATAATAAGAATGGCGATGATGATGATAAAATCGTATATATATTTCTTATTTACTTTTTTCCCAGTTTTTTTCTTCTCCTTCTCCATCTTTTTTTTTGTCTTTTTTTTAAATAAAAAAAGAAAGAAAATATAAAACTTATTTAAATTTAATACAATAACAAAACAAAAACAAAACAACAACAACAGACAACAAGACAAAAAAAATAAAATGAAAGGAAAAAAGAAGAAAAGGGGAAAGAAACTCCAGATCGGAATTCTATTTTATTTGCTTTGGTAATAAAAAAAAAAAAAAAAAAAGAAAAAGAAACAGAAAAAAAAAGAAGGAGAAGAAGAAGAATAAAAAAAAAAAAAGAAATGAAATAAAAACTCCAGAAGAAAAAGAAGAAGAAGAAAAAAATAAAATAAAATAAATAAGAATAAAAATTCTATTTTTTCACCATTTTCGTTCGTTTTTCAACCTTTTTCTTTTTTTTTATTGCTCGCCCTCGAATCCCCCTTTTGCCCCCCCACTCCCTCACTCTCTCTCTCTTTTGTTTTACATCCTCCTCCGTTTATTTTATTTTTTTTTTTGTTTTATTTCTATTAATCGTTTTATTTTTTATTTATATATTTATTTGGGTAATTAAATTCCTTATTTTTTTTTTTATATTTTTTCGAATAAAATTTTTTTTTTTATTGGTGGGAGGTGGAAAGGAGTGACGGGTGGGAGGAGGATGAGTGTAGGGAAGAGGATAGGGAGGAACGGATGGGAAAAAAAAACATTAAATTTTACGGGGAGGAAGGGGGAAAAAAGGATGAAGAAGAAGAAAAAAAAAGCCACACGTTTAATACATAACGTATTCATTACACACACAAAAACAAAAAGTGTCCCCCTTTTCTCCTCTCTTCCCTCCCCTCTCCTCCTCTCCTTCCCCAGGAAAAAAACCCGATATTATACGACAAATTTTTTATAATTTTTTTCAAAGGAAAATTTTAATAAAAAAAAAAAATCCTTTGTAAAAGGTTGTCAAATATTTTTTACGTATTCCTTTGAGGTCCAAAAACGGGAGGTGAGGGGGAAGAAAAAAAAACAATTTCGTGTCAATATCAAAAAAACCATGTTGTTATTATTATTATTATTATTCATTTTATTCATGGCCGCAAATGCGTACTTTAATAAATTTTAAACATTCCAACAACCGCCACCACCGTTATTACTAATAATAATAATAATAATTTTAATTTTTTTAAGTGTTGCGAGTAATGTTGAAAAAAAAAAAATTTTTTTTTTTTTTTATTCGGTGGCGTTGAAACGTATCATTATAAAAAAAAAAACAGGAAATTTTTTTTTTTATTTTAAAACTAAAAATTCAAGTTGCACGCATCGTTTTTTGTAAAAAGGAAAAAGTGGGGGGAAGTTTACTGGGGGAGGGAAGGGGAGAGAGAGAAAGGGAGGGAGGGAGAGAAAATTATTTTATTTTATTTTTCTTACGGTTATTATTTTTGATTATTGCTGACAGAATAATTTTTTTTTCTTTTTTTTTCTGTATTTTCTATTCGGAAAAATCGTATCGATTCAATTACGCGGTTCGATAAATAAAAATAAAAAACGGGAAGAGAGGGGAGGAGAAGAGGAGGGGAAAAGGGAAAGGAGGAAAAAAGGGGGGAGGGAAAAACGAAAAACGAAATCTTAAATTCCTTTTTTTTTTTAATTTTCGTATTTTATTTTATTTTTTTTTTTTTAGTTAATTTAAAAATTTCATGAAATTTCTCTCTCTCTCTCTCTCTCTTTTTCTTTTTTTAAACAAGTTTTAGTTAATTTTTAAAGAGTAAATTAAACACACAGGCAACAGCAAAAAAAAAGGAAAGGAAAGGAAAGGAAAGGAAAAGGAAGGAAACGAAATGAAAAAAAAAAAAAAAAAAAAACGTTCAAATCTCAGATTAAAACAAAATGAAAAATTAATGAATTTTCTTTTTTTTTTTTTTTAAATAGCAAAAATTTAAATCGGGAAAATTTACTTAGAAAAAATAATAATGATGATGATAATGATAATAAAGAGATGTTTATAATCTTGGGGAGAGGGGGGAAAGAAAAAGCAGAAGAAAAGCTTAGAAAAAATACTTTTAAAAAAATATTTTATTTTATTTTTTTTCTTGAATCGAATCGGCATTACTTTAAATTATTATTAAGCCTTAATAATAATAATAATAATAATAATTATTATTATTATTATTATATAACCGTAATTAAATTATAGTTTCGTAAACGATCACGTGACAAACGAAATTTAACGCGTGTAAAACTTTTTCTCTCTCTCTCTCTCTTTTTAAAAACCTTGCGTTCATTGTCACATTTTCTTAATTATTTTTCATCACGTGGAAATGTTACTATTATTATTATCATCATTATCATTATTATCATTTTTACTATTATTATTATTATTATTAATGTCATTTGCGAAAATTCTTTCGCGAAAACTTTTTTAAATAATTACTTATTTATTTATTTCTTTATTAAAGTATTTATTAATTAGCAGCGTTTTCGCGTTTTAATAAAATCATTCGAACGTTTTTTTCGTTTTGCCTTTTCCGCGTTTCGATATGTTATTATCATTATCATCATCATCATCACTATCATCATCATTATCATTATCATTATCATTAGTCATCGGAAAATATTTTCATAATTTTTCTGTTCCCTTACGTAATAAAATATTAAATAATCGGATCGTTTTTTGATTCTTTCGTATTTTTTAAATTTTTTTTTCAATCCTTAAATAATACCAAGAGTTATCATTATTATCATCATTATTATCATTATTATTATTATTTAGTTTTATGTACGCGTCGACTCTAAAGTAAAAAAAAAATAAATAAATAAATAAATAAAATTATTATTCTGTCGTGTAGCTAGCGACGTTTTGGTCGGGGAAAAAAAAATAATAATGAAAGGTTTAGTTTACCTTTCGATTTTTTTTATGAGGGGGTTGGAGGGGTAAGAGAGGAAGGAAGGAGAGGCGGGGCACGTGGAAAACGTCCTCCTTTTAACCGTACGTTAAATCGAAGTTAGTTAATATATATATTTAAAATGGAGGAGGATAACGAAAAAAAAAAAAAAACAATAAGTTTTAACGTGGAAGTTTAAAATTTCATCCCCTATTCCATCCCACCCCCCATTTAATTTTTTTTTTGTTGTTTCGAGTATTTATTACCATTGATTTGAAAATGAAAGTTGTTTAGTTTTCCTCCTGTACAAGTCCAAAAGAATGGGGAGGGGGGAGGTTTTATTATATCTTTGCAAACATGATATTGAATTCGAACAAAAAAAAAAAAAAAAGAGACAAAATACGTGAATGCGTGCGTGCGTGTAAGGTAGAGAGAGAGGCAAAAAAATCCTTCCGTTTTATTTTTGTTTGGGGGGAGGGGGGACTCGAGATTGTAAATTGTTGGGGGGACACGGAAATTTTATTCGTATGCGTGCCATTTTATTTTTTTTTTATTTCTTTAAACTTTGATATTTGCCGGTAGGTTTTTTCTTCTTCTCCCTTTTCCTCTTCTTTCCCCCTCCCCGTCACCTTTTCCTTTCCCCCTTTCGATCTTTCCTTTTTTCCTTTTTCTACAACTACAACTTTCAATTTTTTCCAAATTGTTTTTTATTATTTTCTTCCTTTGATTTATTTTTTTATGCATACATATATATTTATTTATTTTTTTTTACATTTTCTTTTTCTAGAATTTTCTTTACAAAAAAAAAAGGAAAATTTTAACGATTCCTTTTTGGAAAATATGTGTATATAAATAAATTTTAAAAGAAAATTTCGTTGCGAGGTAAAAGTTGCGATCGAATAAAATACAGAAAAATAATCAATCAATCAATCGCTGAATGATTAAAAACTTTCAGAACTTAGGCGAAGGGGGGGAGAGTTTAGGACGACGTAATAGTAGTAGTAGTGGTGGTGGTGGTGAAAGTATTTAAACTAACATTGACGTTTTAAAAAAGTGTAGATGTTGACAAAAAGAAAAGAACACTTAAAAAGTTCTAGAAAAGAAAAAACAAAAAAAATATATATATATTAAACGTCTCCTTTTATTTTTGTTTAAAAAACAGGGAAAAGTAAAAGGAAAAAAAAAAAACTTGTTACGAACTGACTTTAAAAAGTTATAATTTTATTATTTATATAAAGGTATTACACTTGTCAGTTATCGTAAGGAACAACAACAACAGCAACAACAGCAAAAAATAAATAAAAAATTCACTTTGTAATAAATTGTAGTGAAAGTTTTTAATATAAAAGATTTTCTTTTTTTTTAATCAAAATTTATCACGTGATAATACTACGTCACTCACACTTGCACAATTCGCATTAATTTTATTTTAAATATTTAATAAGAATTATTATCATTATTATTATTATTGCTGTTGTTGGATTGCATAAGAAAAAAAAAAATTGTTAAAACCGTTCGAACGGTGGTGCTTACCCGTTCGTATTTTATTTATCGGTGTGCATAATGTTAATGATAATAATATATATATGAATAATTTATTATGATTCGGTACGGACGGTAATAAATTTTTTTTTTGGGGGGGGAAAGGGAGGGGGAGGGGAAAGGGTAAAATTTATTTTTCGCGGTACCGACAACATAAACAAAGTAATAATAATTCTTTATTTTATTTTTTTTTATTATTTTCATGTTATTTATTTTCATTCTTATCGAACGCCATTGGATTAACGAAACGCAAATTTCTTTCGAAATGTGTGTAAACACGTGTTGTGTGCACGTGTGTGTGCAGGCGAACGCGTTCGTGTTCATGCACACGGATTATTTCAAAACAAAAAGAAAAAATTAAAATTTTTTTTATTACTTTTTTTTTTACGTTCGGTTTGATTTCATAAAAAAATTTTTTTTTTTTTTTTAATTCGTCAGTAAGTAATGAAAACAACAACAACCACAACTCCTTGAAATAATTTTCAACCTTCACATGCGAAGGTTAATAAAGAAAAAAAAAAAAAATGGCTCCAAATGCTCGTGAAATAGTCATTAAAAGTATATTTAGAATAACGTTCGTTATTAAAAAGAATAGTTAAATTTGTAGGACAAGTATCGGGAATTAGGTGGGGGAGGGGAGGAGAGTGGGAAGAAACCGGATGTGGGGAGGGGTAGGTTGATTCGGCGTGAAATTCGTATTGTTGCAAATAATTTTCCAGAAGTTGACTCCAGAAATTGCACATAACGCGAATTTGAAATAATTTATTCGCCATTAGCAATTATACTATTATTATTATTATTATTTTACGAAAATGGCTTCTTTTTTTCCTCCTCCCCCTATTTTCGGGTTCCTCGATAATTTGGCCACTCGAAATTATTTTAGTTGTTGTCCTTATCAAACGTGTCCTTTATCATTTAAAATTTTTTTTTTCTATTTAATGTCTTTATCATTTTATTGCCATTAAATTAATTCCAGGGGTTAATTTTTACTCGTTTTTGAATTTCAGATTTTCCAAGAGTAGAAGTAGGACCAGAAAATCCACTTAGAATAGAAAGAGATGGTACGGCAACGCTCGAATGCAAAGTCGATGCTAAACCCAAAGTGACGAGCGTTCGATGGATGAGAAACGGACGTTTCGTATCGACGTCATTAACGCACACGATACACCGAGTAGGAACGGTTGATTCGGGAAAATACACGTGTTCGGCCGACAACGGTTTGGGACAAACGGGAGAAGCCGAAATCCTTTTGGATGTTTTATATCCGCCACAAGTCACGATAGAAACGGCTCCCGGAATGGCGAGACACAGAGAAGCCGAAGAAGGTGAAACATTAACCGTCAAGTGCAACGTGACGTCGAATCCTCCTCCGTACAACGTCGAATGGCTCAAAGAGGGTCATCCGGATTCCAGACAGACCGGTGACGTTTTGAGATTGTCGTCAATAACGGCGGAAAGTGCTGGAACGTATATTTGCAGAGCCGTTAACATATTGACACCTTACGGGACGCCGAAGCGTAGAACGGAAAGAATGGGTAATGCGACCATGACGCTTTTGGTACGACACAAACCGGGATTGGCACACATTTCACCGGAAAGACCCATAGCAGCAGAAGGTATGCTTGACACCACACCCTACCCCTACCCCCTACCCCCTTCCACATAATTAATTTTATTAAATAATAAAAACTCAATCTTCTTCTTATTCGACGCGTCGAACTTGGTTGATTAAATTTACGTGTGTGAAAATTTCTACGTTTTCATAATTATTAAAAATCTATTCTTAAAATATTACGAAACGTTATTTTCTCTCTCTCTCTCTCTCTCTCTCTTATTAAAAAATTAATTAGGAATTTATTAAAAGTACGTTACCGTACGGTAGTGGCAGTAGTAGTAGTAGTGGTAGTGGTAATAGTATTACGACGTAGACGCATAAATAAATAACAAACTTTTCATATTTTTTTTTTTTGTGTTTTATAGAAGAAAACGTTCAGTTAATAAGATTATCAGTTAATTTATAATCGAAACTTATCGAAAAAGAAAAAGAAAGAAAGAAAAACTATAAAATTATAAATTTTAAAAAACTTTTTAAGCTCTTTAAAAAAAAAAAAAAAATTTTTTTTATTTGTATATATAAATAAATAAATAAATATGTTTTAGAGAGAAAAATAACAAACCGGTTAAGTTGTAAAAAAAAATATTATCATTATTTTTATTATTATTTTGTGTTAAAATGCGACGGGAATAATAAATTTTTGTCGTTAAAAAAAAGATTGGTGGATATATAGATTAGTGATTTATTCCGTTCAGACATTATTAAAAATTATTATTATTTTTTTTGTTTAAACACAGGAACTGGAGTCACATTGACGTGTTCGGCTAATCCTCCCGGTTGGCCGCCACCACAATATCGCTGGTGGAGGGATCTTGACATAGCAAATCCTAGTTCTTCACCTCAAACGGTTTTAGCAACGGGAGCTAAATACACGATACCGTCGGCTCATTTGGGATCAGAGGGAAGATATCATTGTCAGGCGACAAACGAAATGGGACAGGGGATTTCACATTCCGTTATACTTCAAGTGCATCAACCCCCGAGAATAGTGGCAAAACTTCAACCGCACGTCACTAAGAAATCCGGTGATGGGGATTTTTCCGTGCGATGCGGGGCTCAGGGAAAACCCAAGCCGTCGGTTAAATGGTTGAAAGACGGTAAAGAAATTTCATCGCAGCAAGATAATTACGACATATTGAACGACGAATCGGACGGTCGTAATTCAGTTTACACCGTTCAAAGCACTCTCAAGTTCATCGGAAAGGGAAGACCGGAAGGAAATCAATTGGTTGCCGCCGACAGAGGAGTTTATTCTTGCGTTTTCGAAAACGAAGTCAAAAGAGCCGAAAGTAGCATGCATTTAAGAATAGAACGTAAATATCATTATTATCATTATCATCATCATCATCGTAGTCGTTTGATACATTCTAACACCTTTTTGTCTTTTTCAGATGAACCCATCGTACTTCATCAATACAATAAAGTCGCTTACGACCTTCACGAAACGGCTGAAGTTATATGTCGGGTTCAAGCATATCCACGTCCGGAATTTCAATGGTCTCTCGTAGGGAACAGTGCTCCCCTAACGACGAGTTCTGGAGTGGATAGTCACTACGACATAAGCACGACTGCGGAAAACAACGACGTCTACGTCAGCGTACTCAGAATAAGTAATATTCAGGAAAACGATTATGGAGAATACACGTGTAGAATTGCCAACGCACTCGGAAGCCTGAAAAAAGGTAAGCGTCTTAATATTATTATTATTATTATCATCATTATCACGACGTTATATTACGGTTTTTTTTTATATTCTCAATCGATTCGTGTGGGGGTTTTTTTTTTTTTTTCGTATTATTTTATTTTATTTTTTAAAATAATCAATTTGACGTTTTGCCATCGTCAAAATCCTTTAACGATCTTACAATGGTATCGATATATCGGAAAGTCATTTACCAGTCATGATTTTCCTTTCCATAGAGTAAGAAAAAAAAATTTTTTTTTTTAAATGGAGTCGTAAAACCTCTGAATTTTATTTTTATATATATTTTTTTTTTTTTGGAATTTTCTCGAACTTTTTTATTTGAAAATTCTTTAAACCCTTTCCCCCTTCCCCTTCTTCTTCCTCCTCCTTCTCCCTTCCTTTCACCCTTCTCTCTTCTTTTCCTTTTTTCCGATTTTTTTTTATTTAAATAAATTCGACATTTTTCCAAAAAAAAAAAAAAAAAAAATTTTTTTATTCAGGATCGGATCCAGGTTTCTTTTTTTTTTAATTTTAATTTACCCCCCCCCCCAAAAAAAAAAGAGTAAATAAATAATAATAATAATAATCATTTTTTAATTAGAAAATTTTGAGATTTTTTTTTTTTTATTTGAAAAGTAATAAAATTGTTTAATTGTTTCGTTTGTTCCGTGCGTTCCGTTATTGCGTTTGTTGTTTGTTGTATTTTTACATTTTTTTTAATTCGTTTCGACTTTCTGTTTTTTTTTTTTGAACTTTAATTTGACCCCGTAGAAACAATATGGCCGACCGAACGAAGGAATGGAAAAAAAAAATTATTTATTTTATTTATATTTTTTAAAGCTTTTACATAAAAAAAGTTGCGGAACGAATTTATTATTATTATTATTATTATTATTCTCGGGTTAATATTAAAAA
Source organism: Pediculus humanus corporis (assembly GCF_000006295.1). Taxonomy (NCBI): domain Eukaryota; kingdom Metazoa; phylum Arthropoda; class Insecta; order Psocodea; family Pediculidae; genus Pediculus; species Pediculus humanus. Next base: position 221,713 of record NW_002987115.1, read on the forward strand.
ACTCGTAAAATGAATTTATTCACTTTTAATCTTTACGTATTTTATTATCATTATTATTATTATTTTTTGCCGGGAAATAAAAATTAAAAAAAAAGAGAAAAAAAATCTTTTGATGTTTGCTTTGCTGCTACCATTCATGCAACGCATGATTCGGATTTGTCGATTACCGGAACCGTAGGGTTCATGACCTAAAAAAAAAATCGTCTCGTCGTGGCATTCTCCTGCCACGTTCATTCACGGGCGTTCACAACCCCAGCGTGTGTGTGTGGGTGCGTGTGTGTATTATTAGAAATTTGAACTTTAATTAAAATTGGGGAGATTTTTTTTTGTTACACACTAGAAAAAAGCATTTTTAATTACTTTTTCTATTTTTTTTCAATCATTTGTATTTGTCGTTTTTCTTCCCTTTCGCTCTCCCCTCCCTTCCCTTCGCTTCCCCTCACTTCCCCCCTTTTTTTTATTACCGCCGACATTTGATTTGTTTCTTTTACTACAGTCTTCAAGGTATCGGCAAACACAAAAACAAAAAAATTATTATTATTTTTTTTTATTTTTTAATAATCGATTTTCTTTCTCCCGGTTAAAAGCTTTTTATTTAAACAAAAAATAAAAAGAGAGGAATTAATAAATCACTAGAGAGAGAATGAAAGAGAGAGAGAGAGAGAGAGAAAGAGAAAGAGGACAGCTTAAAAGCCGGCATAAATTAAATGTTTTCGTTTTGCAAAATAACAAAAACAAAAAAAAACATAACTTAAATATATGTACGCTTATGTTTTTTTTTGTTTTTGTTTATTTATTACGTGTTGAGTTTGGAGTTAATAAACATCAATTAAAACTAAATCAAATCCGTTATGAGATAATAATAATAATAGAAATAATAATAGTAAAGATGTCTGCTGTTGTGTATATTTGTTGCGAGTTGTTTTTTTTGTGAAAAACCGTAAAACGTCCAAAAAGGGAGGAAAAAAACATACGCACACGTACACGTGTACACGCAAGCATATATATGCGTAAAAGGAAAAAATAATAATAATAATAATAACGATAAATCGGGTATTTAGTATATATGTGAGAGAGAGAGAGAGAGAAAACTTATTCTTGAGCGTGTAATAAAGATTTTCAATTTTCCGGTTAATGCTTATCGACAATATTTATGTGGCACGAGCTGGAAAAAAAAAAATTTTTTTTTTTTTCCAGCTTTTTTCTCTTCCTTTCCGGCCTAAACATTTTTTTTCTCTCTCCAGTCCGAAAAGAAAAAAAAAATTAAACGTAAATCATATCGTTTTTTTATTTCTCCAGCGCTGGAAAAAATAAAAAAATTAAAAAAAAAAAAAAATTATTTATTTTTTCGTTGAAATTTTTATATATATATATATATATATATATATATATATATATGAAAGGTGTTCGCGTGCGTGTGCGCGTGTAAATGCACGTGTGGATTTAAATAAAAAATTATTATTATTATTATCATTATCATTGTTATCATATCATAAAATTTTTTTTTCTTTTTAATTAAATGTGATGAATTACTCGGGTGTAATGATTTTATTTGTTGTAAATTAAAATGGGGGTCGAAAAAAAAATAAAAAAAAATGAAAAACCCGAAATGAGAGATGAAAGAGGTTTTTCGAATGAGGAATGTGAGGACGGGATGAAAAAGGAAGGGGGGGGGGGTAAAAGGAATACTTAAACTTAAAAGGAAAAAAGGAAAATTTTAAAAAAAAAAAAAAAAAAAAACATTTTTTCTAGAAATTTTTTTTTTTTCCTTAAAAATTCCAGAAATTTTTTTTTTTTTTTGTATTAATATCAATTCTTAATTTATTTATTACTGAGGAATTTTCACAAAAAACAAAGAATGAATGAATGAATGAATGAATGAATCCTCCCAACAAAAAAAAAAATTGGATATTTTTTTTTTTGCAAATGAAAAATATAACAAGTTTTGTATACGTTCGGGTTTTTTTTTTTTTGCGTAATTATAGCTTTTTTCATTTTTCCCAAAGGAATAAAGAAAAAGAATGGAAGGAGGGGAAAAAAATAATAATAATAATAAAGAAACGAGGAAAAAAAAATTTTTTTTTTTTAATTTATCATTTTAAAGCTTTGTAAGCAAAACTTACCCTTAAAAAAAAAAGAAAAGAAAAATTACGATAATATTTTTTTTTGTTATTTTTTAACGACCGAATATTTTTATGTTTCTATCACATTTTAATTGGGGATCTTTTTTTATTTTTCAAAGGGATTCGATTGCAACCGAAAGGACCTCCAGATTTTCCAACGAAATTAAAAGCCGTTAGAATGGGACATAATTTTGTTACGCTGTCTTGGACTCCCGGATTCGATGGTGGAATTCACAACACGAAATATTTTGTCGCTTATAAAAGAGTCGGAGAAGAAGATAGTAATAATTGTTTTGCTAATAGTGTGACCTATCATAGTAACAAGGGAAGGAACGACGGGTGGCAAGAATACGATTGTCAATCTTACAATCCTTGTAACATAACATCTCTCGAACAACATCACAGTTATAGGTTTAAGGTAGGTTATTGGTTTTACAACTTTGTAGAAAAGGTTTTGGGTGAAGGTTTATGTAAAATTTTGTATCGTGTCATTAGGTGAAAGCTTACAACACGAAAGGAAACTCTAATTATTCCGAAGAAGAATTGGCATCAACGAAAGTAGACAGAATACCAGCTCCGCAAAGAGTGACCTACGATCCTGAATCTCATACTCTATCGATAAATGTCGATGCTACTTGTCTTATGCTTCTCGGTCAAGTGGAAGTCACGAACAGGCCGGATGATTCAGATTGGAGATTTTTGGAAACTCTACCGATTACTTATTCGGGAGGTAATCCGACGATATCCGAAGCGACCATATTTTCAATGGTCGCGAGAGCTAAAACACACGATTACAAAGCTTCGGGAAGAAGTTTGGGCCCGGATAATCCCGACGACGACGGCCTATTATTGGAAGCCAACACTCAACAAACAATCACTCCAAGAGTACGAGTCAAACTGTGTTTGAAAGCGAGTCCCGAGGTTTGCGGGGATTATACGGAAGCCGAAATCGGGCCTTCGATCGTCAAAGAAGCATCAGCCATTGGAAAATCAACGCTCATAGTCATCGTGGTCATTTGCATCATATCAATATTGTTCATCGGTTTGCTTATAATGTTTTGTCGGTGTCGCAAGAATCAAAATAAAAAACAACAAAGCAAGGATTACGAAATGGAAACGAGCGTTCGTCCGAGCATCGTTCAACAACCTCCTCCTCCTTATTATTCTGCGACGGGACTCGAAAATAAAGCTTTGGAACATTCCATGGATCTCGCATTGGACGACACGACGAAAAATGCAATTTACGCTCAGCAAAACGGTTACGGATATCAAAACGGACCGCAAATACCACACAACGGCGGAGATTGGGTAAACATGGGTTACAACGAAAACAGTTACAGCAATTCGAACAACGGAGGTTCCGTCAATTCTCAAGATTCATTATGGCAAATGAAAATGGTTGCGGCAAACAACGCGAACAACGATCAGCATCACATGGACAGACAAGGAACCTACGGTTACGATCCTCTAACTCACGGAGGCTACGGAACGGTTGACGATTATGCATCGTATCCACACCTGACGAGCGAAACACCCGATCATGATTACGGATCAAGAACTAGCAACAATCCCAGCAGAAACGAATACGTGAGCGATCCATACGGTCCCGTGCACAAACCCAAAAAACACCTGACACCACACCTGGAATCCCCGTACAGAGACGTGAGCGGTCTACCGGATCCCTACATGGAAAACATGGATATGGAAGATCCTAAACCTCAACACATGTCTCTATCCTTCGACGAAAGTCTAGAAAGCGGATATTCTACTCCTAATTCACGAAATAGACGAATTATACGTGAGATAATTGTCTGAAAAGAGGAGAATATATCCGAAACTAAGACTTAATGTTGTTCCTAAAGCCGTTTCGGAGTGTTTTCCATTATGTTGCTTTTATGTTTTTTTTTTTTTTTTTAAATGAAAAAGTGCGCATAAGTGAAACATAAAAAAGAGAGAGAATAGAAATTTTATATATAAATAATATATTTTTTAAATAAAATGAATTCTGACCTAGTCTTCATGAATTTAAAAAAAAAAAAAAACATTAATAATAATAATAATAATAATAATAATGATAACAGAAGAAAATAAAAAAAATTTTTATTTAAATTTATTTTTACATAAAAAAAATTAAACTTTTTATATAAAAACTATTTTTAAAAAAATAAATAATTTGTGCCATTTTTATTGAAATCTCTCGTCTGAGAAAAAACAAACAAACATACAAACAATAATGATAATAATAATAATATGAATTTGTATTATTAATTATAAATAAATGTTTGTGCGCGTATGTGCGTGTATGTGTATTTGTGTTTCGTGAAACGGGACCGCGCATTTTTTTTTTTACTGTTGTATTGTAAATAATAATTAATTATTAGTGTAAATAATACAACACAACCAAAAACAACAACAAAAACAAACAAGAAAAAAATTCAAGGAAACAAAAAACATTCAAGTGCGACAAAGAAAAAAAAAAATTTTTTTCGCTATTAAATTTTTCGGTCGATGAAAAAGCTTCGATTCAATTCGTGGAAAAAAATCAAATATCGATCCGCCATTTTTTTTTTCTTTAAATTTCCCGCCAAAACTTGGAATTTTTATAATTGAATAATAGTAATAATATGTTTCGTAATTATTTCCCGCATTTCGTAATCGTTTTTTTTTTTTTTTTTTTTTTTTACGAAATCTTTAATTAATCGCGATTATCATCATCATTATTATTATTATTTATTAATTATATTTTATTTAATTAACGTCAACTTTTTCCCTCTTTTTTTTTTTCTAATTGAATCGAAGCTTAAAAAAAAAAAATTATGACGTCACGACGACGTTATCACGATTTATATGATTCATTAAGAATATCGGGTTTTCATCATTATCATCATCATTATTATTATTATTTTTTTTTTTAAATTTTCGCGCGTTTTAGTTACCCAATTCTTTTTTTTTAAATTATTATTATCAAAAACATAAATTATGTTAATAAGACAAAGAAACAAAACAAAAATTATTTATTTATTTTCAAAAGTTATAATAATAAATCATTCTCCCGTTACGATAATAATGATAATAGTAATAATAATAATAATGATTTTACATTTAAGAAAAAAAATTTTTTTTTTAAGTAGTCCGTTAATTTCTCGCTCGTAATTTTTTTGATTTTTTTTTTCGACCGTGGATTCGATCAAAATTCGATTTATCGATTTTTAATAATAATAATAATAATAATAATAATAATAATAATAATAATAATAATGATGATGATAATGATGATGATGATGATGATGATAATAAACCCAAGACTCGAATCGTCTTATATGAATTTTTAATTGAAAATCGTGAGAACGATAATAAAAATGATGTTTTTAATTTTTTTTTTTTCCCCCCTCGTACCAAGATGATGATGATGATGATGAGATTCATAAGTGATGATAATAATAATAAAATTTACATGGATTGATTATATATATATATATATATGAAAATATATATATTATATAATAAAATGAAAATTGGTCTTGCCGTCCAAGTTAGCCTAGTTATTATTATATACTCTTATCGCGGTCTATATATATATAAAGTTTGTTTGATTGTACGTTTGTTTCAAAAAAATAATAATATCTTGCCTGAAATATGCTTATTATTATTATTATTTTATTACGCGAATGAGTTTTTAATTAAAGTATTATTATTATTATTATTATTATTATTATTAAATAAATTTAAAAGAAAAGTTTTAATATGAAATTAATTGTTTCATGAGTATGTAATTTGTTTGTAATTGTTTTTTTTTACTCTCTCTCTGTCTCTCTCTATTTTGTTTTATCCGATTTTGCTATATTGTTTGTTATTATTATTATTATTAATTAATTTATATATTTTTTTAAAAATGTTTTTTGCCGATTTGAAATGATCTCATTTCTTCTAAATTAATTTTTTTTTAACGGTTTTTTTTTATTGATGAGATGTAATTAAGATATATATATATATAGATAGATAAGTAGATAAATGCATGATGATGATGATGATGATGATGATAATAATAATAATAATATGGTTTCTGTTGTTAATTACAGTCATATCATCACAAAATTTTTTTTTTTTTATATTTGTGTGTAAAAGATACAGAAAAAGAAAAATAGGAAAAAAAAGAAAAAAAATAAAATAAAGCCTTGCGAAAATAATAATTTTTAATATCTTATTATTATTATTATTATTAGTAATAATAATAATAATAATAATGTTAATTTGATTGTAAATAAATTATATATTTAAGAAAGAAAAAAAAAAGAAAAAATAGTAAGAAAAAAATAATGAAAAATAAAAAAATTTTGTAAGTTTTTTTTTTTTTTTTTATGATTATTATTATTGTTGTTGTAAATGTGTGATGATGATAAATTCAATATGTCGGAAAAAATTAATTTAATTTAATTTTTTTTTATACTCTTTGTGTAAATTTTTTCCGCCATTTTGAATTTAAAGTGAGAAAAAGATAATTTTTTATTTTTTTTTTTAATATTACTTTTATTTTATTATTATTATTAATTTTTTTTTTTGTAAATGTTTCTTTTTTTTAAAAAAAAATTTGGAATGATTGATTGTTTTTGTAAAATAAAAAATGAATGTAATAAATAAAATGGTAATTTGACATAAAAAAAAAAAAAAAAATTATTTTTAAATTAATTTTCGTTAAATAATTTTCCATAGAGTAAAATATCGATCGAAATTTTAAGGGTTGCGTCATTATTAATAAATTCAGATGAGTTATTATGGAAAAAAAGAAGAAATAATATTTTTCATTCATTTAAAAAAGGAATTCGAATGGTCAAAATGGATTTAATAATTATTAAAGGTTTTCTTTTTTTTGAAATAAGATAGTATCATTTTTATTTTAATGTTTTATGATACATTTTTCAGAATTTTCCATCGATGAAATAAAAAATATATAATTCGTGCATCACCGCCATGTCGAAGCGATGACGTCACGTCGCCATCTTTAAATTGTCATCTATGATCTGTTTAAAATTCAACTTTGTTCGTGCAATTACAACAAAATCTTAAGTTAAATTTCGTTTTTTTTTTTTTTTTTTTAAATTAATTTTTTTTTATTATCGGGATAAATTTTTTTTAATAAAATTTTTTTTTTATTTAAATTATTCAATCAAAATTATTATTATAAGATTTTGATGATTTTTATTTATTTATAAAATCGTTAAAAAAATTAATAGTGCATTTTTAAATTGAATTTAGTTTTCAATCGGTCGAGTTGCCTGTCGTTTTTTGGCGCGTAAAATGACTGACTCCTCTGATTTAAATAATATTGAGAAGGAAGATGAATCTGTTGTTACTATGGTAGATGTTTTACAAGAAGAAAATGAACTCGAGGAAGATGCTAATGCTGTTCTTGGAGGAGCCGATGATAAAATTTGTACTTATTCTAAGGTATTTAAAAACAATCGATAATTATCATATAACGTTTGTTAATTTTTATTAACTGGTTTATAATGAAAATAATTTTAATTACATTTTTCAAAAATTTTTTATTTTTTTTCAAAGCAAAACAAACTTTGGAAAATAATTTAATTTTGATTTGAATTTCAGGGTTATATTTTTAGACAACCCCTTTATGCATGTGCTACTTGTAACTCAAGTGGAAATGGAAAACTTGGAGGTATTTGTTTAGCTTGCAGCTACAGATGCCATGAAGGACATGAACTCATCGAACTTTACACTAAAAGAAATTTTAGGTGTGATTGTGGAAACTCTTGTTTTCCAAACACAAAATGCAATTTAGAAATAGTAAGTCAAATACATGTAAAAGCATCAACATTAGGACCTTGATAATTTGTTTTTTTATTCACCTTTTAAAAATTATTTTATTTGAAATTCAGGGTAAAGATGATTTCAATGTCAATAACAGTTACAATCAAAATTTCACAGGCATTTATTGCAATTGTAAAAGACCTTATCCAGATCCAGATGATACAATCGATGATGAAATGATTCAATGTGTTATTTGTGAGGATTGGTTTCATAAAAGGGTAAGTTGTGTGCCTGAATTAAAACCTTAAACAGTTAATTTTGAATTATTAAATCGATAAGATTATTCAGAAACACTGACCGATTTATTTAATCGATTTATAAAATCATTTATGCATGTTATTATAAGGAAAAGAATTTTTATTTTTTATATAATATTTCTTGTAAATTGTGAGTAAAAACAAAAATTAATTTTAAATTGATATTTTAAGCATTTAAACAACAACTCTATACCTAGTGATTATGGAGAAATGATTTGCTACGAATGCATGGAAAATCATTTATTCCTTTGGAAGTATAGTGATCTTCATTTAAAAGCCAAATCATCACTGGATGATTCATCAAATCAAAAGATTAATAATAGTAGTATTAAAAATAACATTGATGAATCACAGGAAAACAAAAATGAAAAAGAATCAGATGTAAATTCAATTTTAAACTGTAAAATAAAAACAGTTAAGACTGAAAATGGAAGCGGTTCAACATTTTGGCCAGACGGCTGGAGAAAAAGTTTATGTAAATGTGATGAATGTTTAAAAATGTATGATAATGAAAAAATATCATTTTTACTCAGTGATACGGATACAGTTCAGTATTATGAAAACAGAAATAAAGCATTAGCAAAAGAATCACAATATGAAAAAGGTTTAAAGGCTTTATCTTCGTTAGACAGAGTAAAACAAGTTGAAGCCATCGAAGGTGAGATTTTTTTAAAATTTAAGTTTATCAATTAAATTTTAAATTTCACTGATGGATTGACAAAATTTTTTTTGTTTTTAAACAGGTTATAATGAAATGAAATCGGAATTAATGGGATATTTGCAAAAATTTGCAGAAAGTAAAAAAGTTGTTAGGGAAGAAGATATTCGTGAATTTTTTAGTCAAATGCAGGCGAGGAAAAAACATAAAGTCGAAGTTCCATATTATTGCCATTAAGTTAATATTTAATTTTTTCTTTTTTCTTTTTCTATATCGAATGAATATTATTATTTTTTATTGCTTAGCAATAAAAAAAAAATTTTGTGTTTAAATTTTTCTTTCTTTTTTTTTTTTTTTTTTTTTTTTTTGAATGAATCGAATCAAATGTTAATATGTAATCTTATTCAATAATTCGCCAAAATGATAATAATAATAATTTGCATGATGGTTTGCCAAAAAAAAAAAATTAATAATTTTGAAATTAAATAATTTATTTGTAAAAAAATTTTTTATTTTCAACATGAGAATATCATGAAAGGCACATCGATATCTTTTCTACCATTTCCAGCATATAAAAAACCCCAATTTTTTGTGTTAGGCACGTGATAAGCCATAAAACCAGGCCAATATAAATTTTTTAAAGTGTAAAGTTTACCCCCTCTTTGTTCTTGTACACTCCAACATCCTGAAAGGAAATATGACATTTGTTTAAATTATAAAATTATATTATTTATGTAAAAAAAAAAAAAAAAAAAAAAATTAACCTTTTGGTATGTCTAAATCGATTGTGTCTAAAAAATCCAATGCATAATTATAATCTTTTCTTGTTAATAAATTTGTATTCCAATTTTGTACTGGTTTTCTATAATGAACATATGATTTTAAATCATCGCTTTCTTCTGGTGATAAACCTGATATAAAAAAATGATTTTTGTTTGTTGTATTGTATTTTTATTTTATTGATAAATATTGATTTTTTTACATTTTCAGTTAAATACCTTCGTAAGCACCATTCATAACAACAAAGCCATCAGATTCTTTTAATAAAACTCCACGAGGAACAACAACAGTTTCGTTATTTATCAATTCAACAGTTGCTGCTAATCTATCTTCTTCTTTCAATTGAAAAACACCAATCTTGTTCTCTTTCTATAATTATTATTATTATTATTATTTATTAATAGTATATGTACGTGCCAGGTGTTGAAATTTATCAATAATGGTATTATTACCAATAATTGATATGGATCACCACCGGCCATGCATATTTCAATTCTTTTTTGTTCGAGTTCGCTTTGGGATAAACCTGGATCGTCATCGACAATTTCGCTTATATAAGCTGGATCTCCATGAAATCGATGAGTGCAAATTTCGGTA
>NW_002987115.1:232837-240889 GCF_000006295.1 Pediculus humanus corporis
ATCAGTTATTTATATATATATTTGTTGTAATGTGCGGGATTTAGTATTTATTAAAAAAAAAAAGTTAAAAAAAAATTTAATTAAACATGAATATGTGATAAATTAAGGTATTATTTTATAATTTTTTTCTTTTTTTTTTTTTCTCTCAAGCTCCCCTTCCCCCATTGTTAGGCTTTTAATGGTATTGAAAAAAAAAAAAAAAATGTAAAGAAAATAAATGATAATGATGTCATATTATTATTATTTAATTGAATTTGATTTCAATAATCTATTTTTGTATTTCTATACGTTTGTTAAACAAATACAAAAATAAATTTCCATTTTTGTGATATATATATGTATTGCAAAATGTAAGTATTTAGTATGGCTGTAATATATTTAACTTTCACTACCATAATTAATTTATTAAAAATGTTTTTATCTTAATTTCGTGAACAATATTATGTATTATTCAATTACAATAAGGTTATATATATTTTACATAAAACGCATTTAAGGAAAAAAAAAAAAGATTTAATAATGATTAAGGCAAATATCCTAGTACTTCGTTCGTTGTCTCAACAAGTTGTAATGTGTTTAAAATTTTTTTTTTTTTTTTTTATTTTAATTTTAATTTCTTTAACATTGAAAATAAATTTTAATTAAATTTAAGTTTTGTTTTTACTCAAAATCAATTTTATTTATGATTAAATCATGGCTTGCCCTTTTCTTTAATGGATTACATCTCTTTAAAACATTATAATTATATAAAAAAAGAGACAAGCAAATATTATATATTAATAATTTATCAATATTTTTTTAATTGTTTGAAATATATTTATCGAAAATTTATCGATCAGTTCGAAAAGAATTTTTCTTTTAGAAAAATGCTTATCATTTTCAATCAATTCTAAAACATCTTTTAGAAAAATAATATTACTCATATGCATGGGAGAGATTCAATTGTATTAAATATTTAACGTTTTATTATTAACAAAATAAAAAAAAAAATTTTCTCATTTCTTTATTTATTTTTTTTATCTTTTTTCTATAAGAATTAATTTTCAACGCTTGTTAAAATTCTTTTATTCTTCTTATCCATTAAATTTTTTTTTTTTTTTTTTTTTTTTTTTTTTTTACTTTTTGAGGCCAAGGCGGCCATTTTGAACGTGAATGTATTCATACCCTTGTTTACATCTTGACACAAAGCATATGATTGCCAAAATCATTTTTATTTTTTTTTTTAAATAATAAAATCAATTATTCAGTAAAAATGAATTTAATTAAGAATTATTAATACGATGGATGGGATTATCATTAATATCAATCTTTTTTTCTCTCTCTCTCTCTGCAAGTGATCGAATTTTAATTACAAATAAAATTTAAGTATTACTTTTTCGTTAAAAAAAAAATACATGTTACAAATTTGAAATTATTGGATTTTATTACTCTATAACAGGCTTTAATAAAATTTTATTTGTTAGATCCTAGTGAGGCGTAAATTATGTGATCCAAATAACTAACTAACTAACTTCATTTAAAAAAAAATTTTGAAATGTTTTATTTATTTACAAAACTGGTATTAATTAATATCATGTTCGAGATATTGCATTGCACAATAAAAAAATCATATTATTATCATTATTATTAATTCAATTATTATTTTTTTTCTTTGTATTTATGTTATACATGTTGCAGAGTATAAGACCATAACTAATAATAATAATCGAATTGATGGTGTTCGATTAGAATCGAATCTCTTTATAATAAAATTACATTCAGACTTTTTTTTTTATCGATTTATTCATTTTAAAAGAAAAATAAAAAAAATTAAGTGAAAAACCATTGAAAGGTTGTTGGTTGTCAGTTGTTGGCTGTTGTTGTTGTTTTCATTCTTTCGAATAGTTCTATTAAAATAGAAAATGGTGGTTTCTTATTAAAATAATAATGCTTATGAAATTAATTTGCATTTTTTATTTATTTATTTTTTGTCGTTATTGTAAGGTGAAATATTATGTGTTATATAAAGTAATGCAGTTGTGAAAGTTACATGTCGATTAAAATAATTTACACTCGAACATATTTTCCTCTTTCCCCCCCCCTTCCCAATTATTTTTTTTGTTTGTTTGAGTCGAATTCAATTTTTTAATTTCTTGTACATTATTATAAATTTTTTTTTTATTACAATTTTTGGGCATTTTAATTCTTAATTATTTGTACAGGTTTAAAGAAAAATATAATTTTTCATGTTGTGAATGGAAATAACAATACTCGATAATTTTACAATTAATAAAAAATTTTTTTTGTTAGGGGGGGGTGTAAGTTTGATTTCGATTACACACAAAAATTTTCCTCTTTGATCATTTACTGTATCAAATTAATATATAATTTATTTTTTAATCAAATTTTTAATTAGTTTGAATAAAATGAATTATTATTACAAATTAATAAAAAAAAAATTAAAAATAATTATAATTTTTTTTTTTTTTTTTTCGAATAGGAATATTCAAGCTGTGGCTGCCTCGCAGATTTGCAAAAGGTAATACGTTTCACAGCTAATTAAAAGAAGGTAAAGTACAATTTACTATTATTATTATTATTATTAAGCTGCCATTATTTAAGATAAATGGGGGAGGGGAGGGGGGGGGAAATTCTTTATCATTTTTACCGCATTTTTTTAAAGAGTGATATAAGAATTTCAGTTTAGACAAAAATCTTGAGGAAATTGTTTTTTTTTTTTTTTTTTTCTTGTAAACAACCATGGTTGGACTTTTGTACTGTTGTTGTTGTTGTTGTTGCAAACGGTTACTAGTTACGGTACTTTTTTTTTTTATATAGTTTTAAGTAGACATGTTTAAATTATTATCATTTAGTCTCAGGTACTCAACTCATCTCATGTGTGTGTGTGTGTGTGCACATAAAATTTTTTGTTTTTTTTTTTTTTTTTTTTTTATTCAAATTCCTTCGTGAAATTTTTTTTTTTTTTTTAAAGTGCCATCTTGAAAATATGGTGAGAGGTTAATTTTTACTTTGTTTACCAAAAAAAAATTTGAAATAATTATTTTTAATAAATAAATCATTAATATATATATATATATAAATTTATGTGTCGAAAGCCGTGACCTACAACTCTTAATGTTATTGTCAAGGTTTCCTTTTTTTTTCTCTCTCTCTCTCTCTATCCTTGTCTTCTCCATTGTTAGGTATTACATTGAGGAGGGGGGAGGAGGAGGAGGAGGAGAAGGCAAATAAAATAAAATTGGTTACCTTGAGAGAGGAGAGGTACGCGATCAAACGCACACACTAATTGCCTTGACCAGCTACGTCAGAATGAATTGGTTGTTAATCTGATAATGTTGTTGAGTTCATTCCTTTGTTGTTGTTGTTGTGTTTGTTGTTGTTAACAATATATCTCACTCGTTTTGTTATACTATCATCAAATGCAGTCAAAAATTTTTTTTTTTTTTTTTTTTTATGTTGTTTAACTTGAATTGATGATGGCGATGATGATGATGATAATGATAATGAAACCTTAACAATTTAATTACGTTTTATTTGTATCATTCACGATTTTTTTCTTAGCTTTTTTGTTTTTTGTTTTGTTATGTTTTTTTGTTTTCAAAAAGACTGTCACTACTATTTGATGAAGGTCTTTTGGCCAGATTTAACTATATAAAAGTTCTTTGTTTTAATTTTTTTTTTTTTTTTGGATGTATTGCCACACTCTGAAAGTTGGTATATAGGATCTCTCTCGTTTTGGTTATTTTATGAATCATCATGAACATGGTTGTTACCCTGGTTTTACCATTTTTGATTGTCACTCGGTACTTTCATCAAATAAAAGTATTCGAATCGTTTGTTTGTTTGTTTGTTTGTTTTAAATTGTTGAGATTTTATCTTAACACAAAGTATGCTTTTGTATTTAAAATTATTAATATCAGAAAAAAAAAAAAAAAAACCTTCGGAATTTAGTAATTCAAAGCCAAAATGAGTTCAATCCAAATATTGTTCTTATGACGCAAATTTTTCTTTTTTTTTTTTTTTTTTATTCTAAAACGCAATAATTATAGATCGTGTTTGAATCCAAAAACACAAAATAAAGAAAATTTTTCAAATGTGAAAGTGGGAGCAACTAACTAACCAACTAACTAACTCTGTGTTTTACCTTCCTATTTATTTTTACTTTTGTAAATAATAATAATATTTTTCGTTAGTATTTTGTTTGTTTGTACGCAAATTTTATTTATTTTATTTATTTTTTTTTTTCGTTCGTCAGCTGAGACAATTATTCTTTATCATTATTATTATTTGTAAAAAAAGTAGTTGAAAAGTATGCAAAAAAAATTTTCCTTTTAAAATTTAAAATTGGTTGTTTCGAATCACTCGATTCGATTGTTTGTCGATTAAATTTTTTTTTTTTTTTTTTTTTTTGTCTTTTATTGATTGTCTCGTCGACGACGGAGTTAGCACGTATGTATTATTATTATTATTATTATTATTATTATTATTATTCTTTCTTTCAAAACACGTAAATCTTTATTAACGTGTCTGTCTTTTTCAACGAGTTTATACCTGTAAAGAAAAATTTATCGAAGATCGATAATTTGTCGTGACAGGAGAGCGAGAGATTAAAAATAACGTAACGGGAATATTCGACGAAGAAAAGTAAAAACTTCCGTTTGTTTGTTTTTCTTTCCTTTTTAATATTATTATTATTATTAATTTTAATTTTTTTTTAAATTCGTACATCACTTTGTTTGTTTGTTTGTTTGTTGTTATCATAATTTGAGTTTAACGTTCGATTTCAATTTTTTTTTTGTGGGGTTTGTTTAAAACACGAAAATAATTGTTTGTTTGTTTGTTGTTGTTGTCGGTTGTCCTCCGATTCGAATCGTTTTTCATTTTTATCATTTTTCTCAATTCCTATTGTCTAATTGTTGTCTTCTTTCTTTTTTTTTTGTTTGTTATAAATTGAATTGGTTTTTTTTTTCAACTTTGAAAAACTGTATCCTTCGGTCGAAGTCATTGTCAAAAGAGAGAGAGAGAGAGAAAGGGGGGCAGAAAAATTCATTAATTTTGGGGGGCACAAATAACGATTTTATTTTAATTATTCCTCCCCCGACATTTTCTTTTATTTCCGAGATTAATCAAAAGAAAAGAAAAAGGGGGGGGGGGTATCAATGATTTAATTCGATCGTTAAAAATCATTAAAACGTAATAATAAATAATTTTTAGTAAGGAAAAAATAATTAAAAAGAAAATGAAAAAAAAAAAAAAAGCAAAATTTTGGGAGGGTTAAATTGCGAATCCGGTTTACTCATTTCCCAAGCGGGAAAAATTAAACAAATTTAAAAGAGAGAGAGAGAGAGAGAAAAGAAGTAAAGAATCGTACGTAGGGTTGGTTTACCTTTGAAATTATAAATGTGAGGAGGTAGTAAAAAATTTCTCTCTCCTTTTTTTTTTTTTTAATTAAAATCCATTTCGTTTGGATTTCATATTAATTTCTTTTCTTTTATTGCGGTCGCCATTATTATTATTATTATTATTGTTGTTTTTTTTTTTTTTTTTATCGGAGTTTTCTTTTTCCTTTCATTCGAGTCGCCGAGTTATGTGACTTTCGATTGATTAGGTAAATCGATATCTCACAAAGATTTTAATTTTTTTTTTTCTGTGTCTGTCTCACAAAAAGTCTCACTTTGGGTTCTTTACTTACTTACTTATTTTCACGAAATGAATCGTTAGTTCCGTACGATTAATTTTCAACACCTGTCATTATTTAATTTAAAAAAAAAAAAAAAAATTAAATTTAAATTCAAAATGGAGGAAAAATTATTTCGTCGAACCAAAAAAAAAAATTTTTTTTTACTTTTTATATTTAATTAATTTTTTTTTTCTTTTTTCTCTTCTTCCCCCCTCATAGAATTTTCTCGAATGTTTTAAATGTTATATATCATATTTAAAAGGGCAAATTTTTTGTTTGCGGTAAAAAAACGATTTTTCCCCCCTTTCTTTCTGTCTCTCTCTGTCTCTGTCTCTCTCTCGAAGACATTTAACAGGTAATTAATTTTTGAAGTTGGTAAAATTGTTTTTTTTTTTTTTTTATTTGAATCGGTTGAAAAGCGCGTCTTCTGCTGCTGTCGTTGCTGCTGCTGTTGCTCTCCTCAAATTTTTGAAATTATTTATTTTTTTAACCGTCGGAAAAAAGTCACCGTAGAAATATTTTATTATTTTCGCCATTTTCTTTCCTTTCCTTTCCTTTCGAATATCTTTTCATTATCTTATCAATTTGATAAAGTTTTTATTTAACTATTCGGGATTCGATCAATAAACAAACTTTGGAATTTATTATTATTATTAATAAAAAAAAAAAAAAAAAGGGTGGGTGGGAGAGAATAAAACACACGCACACACGCACACTCTTACCTTACACCCTTTAATTATCTCACCTGAGTTATTTATGTAAGAGAAAAAGTGGTAATTAATTAGTTATCGATTTGAGCAACTTTAATTTTTTTTTTTTTTTTTAATTTACTTTCTAATACTAAAAACGTTTACGCAATAACGAAATTTTCTTCACGAGGATTTTGAATTATTAATTGTCGTCGAGTTTATCAGGGTGTGAGAATGTGGAATCGGCTTTATTATTATTATTATTATTATTATTATTGTATTCGAGGGGGAGGAGAGGGAGTCTCTCGGAAAGAGGGGGGTAAACGTTGATGTTGCCCCGAACGAACGAATGCGTTTTGATATCGATTTTAAGGTTTGTTGTTATAATTAAGACTTTTATTGGAAAATTCTACAGTTTCCTTCGATAAGTCGAATCGATAATATTCGGGGATTCCTTCTTTTTTTGCATGAACTTTAGTTGGGGGAAAAAAAGATAAATGGTAAAATCGACAGCATGGAGGAAAAGAAAAGAAAAAACGTCATCGAAAACGTGAAAAATTAATCCAAGATGATCGATATCGTCATTTCGTCGTTTTAACAAATAATTTGCGTATAAGAGAGAGAGAGAGAGAGAGAGGGAAAAGGGTTTTGGGAAAATTCTTCGTCGTCGTTAATCGACGGAAAAAAAAGGGAAAATTTTCCGATTCGAGTGTATGTTTTCTTTGTTTTTTGTTTTTGTTTGACTTTTTGTCATATCCGCCATCATGGCCGCATCCACCGCATCAGATTCTTCCTTCTTTTTTTATACCTTAAATCTTTGGGTTGTTTCTTTCTTCTTCTCAGGATTGGATGGAAGCGGTTGTAACGGTTGTAAGACCGAAACGGAACGAAATAATATAAAATCAGAAATTAAATAATTACAAAACGATCGTTTTGAAATTTTCGTATCGCAAAAACAAAAACAATGGAAAACAATGTGCACGTTTTTTAATAATTAATTAATTTATTATTATTATTATAAAGAAAGAAACTTGAAAATTAAAGAAAAAAAATTGAAAAGGAAGAAAGAAAAGGAAAAACATAAAAACAAGTTTTCACGTTGCCATCCTCCTTCACTTTTATTCAAAAAAAAAAAAAAATTATTATTTTAATGGATTCTCTCGATTGATTGACACGCACTCACACGCATTTTTTTTTCTTGTTGTTTGCAAATGTAACAAGACTTATGCAAACGATTTATTGAAATTATTTACGTAAGAAAAATATGGATTCGAAATATGGAAACGTGATTGATTTGTCAAAAGTGGCAAAGCGAACGACTCACTCTTGAATGGTTTTATATTATATTAAAACTGGCAAGATGTGATGACATTGTGGAATACGAGTAGTCCTCGACGAAAATGATGATGATGATTATGTTGATGACGATGTTGTTATTATTATTATTATTAATGGAAAAATAAGCCTTTAAAAAAAAAAAAAAAAAAATTGAAAAGCGAGAACAAACCGCCGTAAAATAAATATTGGTTTCAAAAAAAAATAAATTAATTTATTATTATTATTATTATTTTTACGTTATGAAAAAAAATTAATTAATTCCACCGTTTCTCTCTCTCTCTCTCTCTCTCTCTCTCTCTCTCTCTCTCTCAGCTTAAATGTTTAAATTATCCGGATAATCGGATA
>NW_002987115.1:241336-277672 GCF_000006295.1 Pediculus humanus corporis
TGGATGGGAGCGGTGGAAACGGTGTAAGACCGAAACGGAACGAAATAATATAAAATCAGAAATTAAATAATTACAAAACGATCGTTTTGAAATTTTCGTATCGCAAAAACAAAAACAATGGAAAACAATGTGCACGTTTTTTAATAATTAATTAATTTATTATTATTATTATAAAGAACGCACTCGAAAATTAAAGAAAAAAAATTGAAAAGGAAGAAAGAAAAGGAAAAACATAAAAACAAGTTTTCACGTTGCCATCCTCCTTCACTTTTATTCAAAAAAAAAAAAAAAAAAAATTATTATTTTAATGGATTCTCTCGATTGATTGACACGCACTCACGCGCATTTTTTTTCTTGTTGTTGTTTGAAAATGTAACAAGACTTATGCAAACGATTTATTGAAATTATTTACGTAAGAAAAATATGGATTCGAAAGATGGAAACGTGATTGATTTGTCAAAAGTGGCAAAGCGAACGACTCACTCTTGAATGGTTTTATATTATATTAAAACTGGCAAGATGTGATGACATTGTGGAATACGAGTAGTCCTCGACGAAAATGATGATGATGATTATGTTGATGACGATGTTGTTGTTATTATTATTATTATTATTATTATTATTATTATTATTATTATTATTATTATTAATGGAAAAATAAGCCTTTAAAAAAAAAAAAAAAAAAATTGAAAAGCGAGAACAAACCGCCGTAAAATAAATATTGGTTTAAAAAATAAATAAATTAATTTATTATTATTATTATTATTATTTTTACGTTATGAAAAAAAATTAATTAATTCCACCGTTTCTCTCTCTCTCTCTCTCTCTTCATTAAATCCTATTGGAAATTAAATGGCAACCGTAGAAATTTCCTAAAAAAAAAAAAAAAAAAAAAAAAAATGGCGGTCATCACGCTTTTGTTTTTTTTTTTTTTTTTCGGGGTTTAAAATTATCGTTGCGTTAAAAGTTGACCACTGATTACGGTATACACGTATTCTGATAATGATGATGAAGTCGTTGAATTTACGAGGAGGGTGAGGGAGTGGGGTGGGGTTAGGGGAAGGATGTAGTTTTGGATTCGCCTGAATCGTTTTTTGTGCGATTTTTTCTAAAGTGTTTTTATTTTAATTTAATTTATTTATTTATTCGGTTAATGTATTGTCGAAACGCACTTTGCGCGCGCGCGCGCACACACACACGTGTACCAATTTTTTTATTACAAGAATTACGTGGTATTCGGTCGAGCGCAATTATTAATAAATATTTTGATAAATATGATTATTTTTTGTTGTTGCGGAGAATAGTTTTTGTCTCCCTACCTCACCTGCGGATCGGATACCTCTCACTTTTCATCGTAATTTAATAATAATTAAAATAGGAAAGAAAAAAAAAAAAAGAGGAAAAAAACAAACGTTCGATGTCATTTTACCATCATCATCATCATCATCATCGCCGTCGCCATCATAATCTGCCACATTCAGCAAACGGTGAATATTTTATTATTATTATTATTTTATTTAAATGTCGACTTTATCGGTTTCCTACTATATATATGTACTGAAAACGTCGGTGTGTCAGACGGACGAAATGGAATAAAAGAAAGGAAAAAAAGGAAAGAAAATAAAAAAAAATACGAAATGGGATAAAATAAAATAAAAGGAAAAGAAAAAAAGGAAAAAATTTGATTACGCGTTGAGATTTAAGTTGTCTTCTCCTTTTCATTTTATTTTTTTTTTATTTGTTTTTTGGTTGAAATTTTTCAAAATTGAGTCGAGTTAAAATTATTATTATTATTATTATTATTACTATTATTGTTATTTAGTTAAGGAGCCTTAATGAAATTTTATCGGTTGGGATTATGGACAATATTAACGGATTTCAAAGTAGATAGATAATTATTTGAATTTTTTTTTTCTGGTTTGTTTAACTTGTATCATTTATGTTGTTATTATTATTATTATTATTATTATTATTATTATTATTATTATTATTTCGGGGTTTTGTTTTAAAATAATAATAATAATGAGAATGTGAAAAGTTTTTTTACAATGGCGGCAATTAAAAAAAAAAAAATTCGTTTTATTTTGAGATTCGCGTATTTTTTATTTTATTTTTCTTTATTTTGTTTTTGTTTTTATTTTTTTCCCGTCTCTTTTTGTCGATCGTTTATATTTAAAAGTGTCGATCTTGAAAACAAAACAAAAGAAAAGAAGAAATAAAAATAAAAAGAAAAGAAAAGAAATAAAAAGAAAAAGAAAAAAGGCAAGGCTTGGCGGCTTGTGTTTTGTTTTTTTTTTGTCTCTTTCTCTCCCACGCACGTCTCTCTCGTACGTACGTCTTTATGTGGATTAATTCGATGATAATGATGATGATGATTCAAGGATCGATAAATCGATCGATCGATCGATCGATGTCTACTCGTCCGTGCCAAAAGTCCAATTTTTATTTTATTTTTTTACGTTTCAGAAAAAAGAAAAAAAAGAAAAAAAGGAAAAATTTTTTTTTTTAAAAAGGATTTTCCACGGTTTTAATTTATTATTATTATTATTATTATTATTATTATTATTATTATTATTATTATTATTATTATTATTATTATTATTATTATTATTATTATTATTTGACGATTTTCCGTTTTAATTTTTATTGAAAATTGTGAAAAATCCTTTTTCAAAATAATGGAAAATAATTTAAAAAAAAAAAAAAATTTCAATCTTTTTTAAAAAAAAAAATACGTTCTAATCAATTTCTTCAGGTATTGTCAGTCACGTTGATTAATCGTTTGAAATTTTTTTAATTATTATTATTATTATTATTATTTTAAATTTCACTCGATGGAATTAGTAAAGGATTTTTTTTTACTAACGCGAATAATCATTATTAACATTTCGAATTTGTACGCATTTTTTTTTTTTTTTGTTTACGACGACAAACAACAACAACAACAACAAAGTGAAAAAGTAGCGTAAAAAGCCTTGAAGGTGTTCGCGTTAAAAAAACACTCGTTCTAATTTTTTTTTTTTTTTTTTAATTCAATCATGTTCATTGAAAATATTAATAATAATAATAATAATGATTTTAATATTTTTTTTTTATCCGTGGCCAAAATTCTAATCCCACGTAAAAAAAAAAAAAACGTAAAAATTAAAACAATTTTTAAAAAAAAAAATGTATCGGGTTTGTAATTTCAGGTTTTTCCACTTCCTCCCTTTCCTCCCCCTCCTCTTATAAGATTCCATTGTAAATTTCCGTTTCCGGAAAAAAGGATACCGAAATAATAAACAAAAAAAGAGAAAGAGATTTTATTTTTATTCTCCATTAAACAAAAATTAAAAAGTATCAAATTCTTAATTGTAATTTTATAAAAATAAAAAAAAAAAAAATTTGTTTTAGATGGCGGAAGTAGATCCAGAAACTCTCTTGGAGTGGTTGAGCATAGGCCAGGGAGATGAGAGGGATATGCAATTGATTGCTTTAGAACAACTCTGCATGCTTCTTCTCATGTCAGACAATGTGGACCGATGTTTCGAAAGGTAAATATTTTTTTTTTTTTTTTTATTTAAAATGTATTCGCGTCCGAAGACCTTTGAATAGCCAAGAAAAACCCAGTTACGTAATTCACGTGAATCGTTGTTTCACTTCCGGTAATGAATGATGACCATGATGATGATGATGATGGTGATGGTGATGGTGATGCCGCCGAAAAAAACCATTAATCTTTTAACACGTATGTCCGTTCATGATTGTTTAACAATTATGTTTGTTCGCGTGCCCGTCGTCGATGAGCTGTTTTTCTTTTTTTCCGTTAAAAGATGATACGCCACGTACGACAGAAACATTCGGACATCACAGAGCCCGACAATATCGAATGAATAAATGAATGAATGAATGAATGAGCGAAACAAACGGTAAAGCGGGGATTTTTTCATTTTTTTTCTTACCATCCGTGCATTGCACGAATGAAAAATTGTGCACGTGTTTTATTATTATTATTATTAAACTTTTTAGCATTATTATATTGACGTTGATGATGATGATGATGATGAATGTTTATTGTTTTGTTGTTTATGTTTTCTCGTGATTTTCGTGCAAAAGTTTCCAATACGCATTTTTTTTTTTTAGTTCATTTAAAATTATGGCGTTCGATATATTTATATGTATTTAATATTTTTGTTTTGTCCGTTATTTGAAACGCGTGAAAGCCCGAGGCTAATTTTGAACTTTACTTCGAATGTAAAAGAAATAATCATAATAATAATAATAAATGGTTTTTTTCGTTGAATGCTCTCGTTGTCCGTTAAAAAAAGAAAGAAAGAAAGAAGTAAAAACGTGAATAATTTTTTACACGAGTTTTAAAATTGAAATTTTTTAAAAATTCGCGGTTCAAATCCGTTTTATTTTATTTTATTTTTACTAAAAAGAGAGAGAGAGAGAGAGAGTGAGTGAGTGAGTGAGTGAGTGAGAGAGAAAATATACGTAAACAGGAAATGGTTAGTTTTTACTTTACCGGTTTTAAAAAACGAAAAAAAAAAATTTAATTTGCAATGTTTATATATTTCTCTTACTCGAAAAGCCATTGGCCGAACCCGGTCATTTATTTTATTTATTTATTTTTTTTTTGCACCGCGAATAAAACGAGAAATTTTACGGAATTATTATTATTATCATTATTTTCACATACGCGTAATAATAATAATAATAATTTTTAAACGACCTTTCTTTACCTTTGAAAGCTATCGAAAAAAAAAAAATCAACTTGAAACGTCGAGAGCTTTCGTAATGTTTTTTTCTCTTTTTAAAAATTTTAATTATTATTATTATTATTATTATTTCTACCGTGATGATGATGATGATGATGATGATGATGATGTAGAGAATGACGATGATGATGATGATGATGATGATGATGATCATTGTGATCATGTTAAGGTTTTTCATTTATTTTTTCATCTCTTATTTATTTCAAAATGTCGACGTCGTCGTCGTCGTCGTCGTCGTTGTCCGTTGATTTTTATTATTATTATTATTATTATTATCATTATTATTATGATTATTATTATTATTTCTCACCTTTTGCCTTTTTTTAAAAGAATGTTAAAATGCGGAACAATTTGAAAAGAGAGAAAAAAAAACTCATCGTTTGTGCGAATAAATTTTTTTTTTCTCTCTCTCTCTCTCTTATTCTCCGGGTGCCAATTAAAAAATACTTTAATAATAATGTGCGGGATCGTCGTAGTCGTCGTCGTCGTCGTCGTCGTCGTCGTCGTCATTTCGAATCATTAAAAAACAATGTTTTTTTTTTTACGAGTTTTTGTCGCAATAACCCCGTTACGTTAGCATGAATTGAACACAAAAAGAAAAGAAAAGAAAAGGTTGGTTAGATATTTACAATACGTTGTGTGTGTGCCACATAAACGGAACGAGTTTGTGATTAATGTGTCGATCATCACCGTCGCCATCACCGTCACCACCACCATCACCATCCCGGTAGAAAATGCTGGAAATTTTATTTTAAAAAAAAAAAAATGTTTAACGCGGTTTGATTACCTTATCAATTTGTTCCGGGGGGGAGGAGGGGGCGAAAAGGATAGAGGTAGGGAGGGAAGTTTGCCATTTGATTTTCTTTTTATTCTTCTTTGTCTTTTGTTATTTATCGTTCAGAGTGATGAATGATTCGAATGATTTTTTTCAGATAAAGAAGGATAAAATTCGGGAATATGAATAAAAATACACGTGTTTTATTCATTATTATTATTATTACTATTATTATTATTATTATTATTATTATTATTATTATTATTAAATATTTGATTTAGACGAAATTACGAGTTCAACGTATTTTATATATATATATATATATATATATATATATTTGCATCTACTTTCTATTACGTGTCGCACTTTCTAATTTTTTTTTTTTTTATTGTTTTACGTAAAATTCGTAAAAAATAATTTTTAATTTTTTCTAGTTGACTTCTTTTGAAGATTTTGTTTTCTTAAAAATTTATTATTATTATTATCACTTTTTTATTAGACCAGCGAGCGAGATTCAATGGGGAGGGGGTGGTAGACGAGGGGGTTTGTTTACGAAAGGTTCTTTAAAACTATTACCTAAAAGAAAGTTGTAAATGTCAGAAAAAAAGAAAAAAAAATTTTTCCCTCTTGAAAAATTTGAAAATTTTATTTAATTTTCAACGGTTCCGAGAGTTCGTTGACCTCTTAAAACTTTTATTAAAGAAAAAAGAAAAATGTTTGTTTGTTTGTTTGTTTGTTTTTGTTGTTGTTGTTGTTGCATTCGTTACGACGTTCGTTTGCGTGAAATTAAACGTAATTGCCAAAAAGAAAATAATTTTTTTTTTTTTTTTTTGAAATGAAAAATTCACGTTTGAGAAAAAATATATCGTTCGTTCGATCGATCGATCGATGTATCGAACGATGTATCGACGTATCGAGAATGCGAAATAACGATAATTTTAAAAATAATAATAAAATATTTATATATTTTGGTCAATATTTTTTAATAAAGGTCAAAAGCTCAAAAATGCCGGATGCGATGTATACCAGAGAGAGTGAGAGAGAGAGAGAGAGAGAGAGAGAGAGAGAGAAAGTTAAAATTGGGGTCTTTTTAAAAAAGATTCACATCTGCATTCGATTTTTTTTTTTTTTTTTTTTTTTTTTTGTAAATGCTCAATTTTTCAATTAGTTAACTTTTGCCAAATTTTTTTTTTTTTTTTTTTGGCGGCCAGTTTTGCTTTTTTTCCTTAAAGAATTTTTTTTTTTTTTTTTTCTGTTGCTGCTGCTGCTGCCGAAAATCGAATTTTAAAATCCTGTCGATGGACGAAGTGTAATAAAAAAAAAAAAAAAATTTTAAAGTGAAATTCGAATCGGTTGCGTAATAACGTAATCAGGTTGAAAATTCAGGTTTTTCTCGATTAATATTTTAATTTTTTTTTTTTTTTGTAAAGGCTCAAACGGATAAATTCCAGACTCGCGAATTTCCCCCCCCTCTCTTCTCTCCAAAAAAAAAAATCGATTTCTAATTGATTTTATCGTAATAATCGATTATCATCATCATCATCATCATCATCCGCCGTCGGTTTTTTTTAAAATTTTCGGATGTGAAAATGTCGTCGTTTTTACTTTTTCGCTTTAACGGTTACTGTTATGTCTTTATTAATGATGCCAATTACTACTGCTGCTGCTGTTGCTGCTCCTGTCGCTCCCGCCTTTCCCCTCCCGTCGCCATTTTGGAATTATCATAACATTATTAAATTTTTTTAAAAAAAAAAAAAGAAATTTCAAACAATGGAAAACTTGATTATGCATTATGGAAGTTGATGATGGAAAAAGAAAAAAAAAAAAAAAAAAAGTTTTCGCATCAAGACCGGATTGATGATTAAATCCGGTTTTTTTTTATTATCATTATTATTATCATTATCATTATTATTATCATTATCATTATTATTATTATTAATAATTTTTACAATTCCGTGAGTCGTTGCACTCTTTCTTTAATTATTATTATTTTTTTATTTTACGGCGTTGGTTGCTCTTATATAAAAGTTATGCCTCCCTCTCCGTCGTATGTGCACACAAACGAATGTTTTTATATAAAATATTTTATTATTATCGTTATTATTATCATCATCATCAATAAAAAAAAAAAAAAAAAAAAAAAGAAAATGGTTTCTTCTCGGAACGGTCGGCAATCCTTAAAAAAAAGAAAGAAAAACATTCTCACGTGCCTATAAAAAGGAGGTATCAAAGGTGTTGTTATTAATCAGATAGTCAACATGTGAATTCACCTACACTTGTTTGTTGTTTGTTTTATGCTCCGAGCTATGTTTTTGTGTGAGTGCGTGCGTTTCTATTTCCGGTTATATTTTCTTTTCTTTAATACTGCGCAATATTAAAGAGGCTGCTGATGATGATGATGATTCGGTTGTCAGATAACTTTTTTTTTTTCCCCTCCCCTCTCTACTCAAATCCTCGTAATTGTTTTTTTTTTTTTTTTTGTGTGTTTGTTTCCTTCGAATTTAAGGCGGATTTCCTTTTATAATATTTATTTATATGTGGGTATATAATGATGGCTTTGCCATTCTTATTTTTTATCGTTTGTTACTTTTTTTTTTTTTATATAAAAAAAATTTAAATTTTAAATTTTGTTTTGAATATTAACAAAAAAAAAAAAAAAAGAACGACGAAATTAAGTTCATTGCGATGAACTCGAATGATTTTTTTATACAAAGTAGTATTATTATCATCGTTGATTTTTTTGTTTTGTTTTTTTTTTTTCCAGTTGTCCACCGAGAACGTTTTTGCCTGCACTCTGTAGGATTTTCCTTGACGAGTGTGCTCCAGACAACGTGCTGGAAGTAACTGCGAGAGCCATAACCTATTACCTGGATGTGTCAGCTGAATGCACGAGGCGTATAATCGCAATCGATGGAGCGGTAAAAGCCATTTGTAATAGACTAGTCGTGTCCGATTTTAGCGAAAGAACAAGTAAAGATCTGGCAGAACAATGCATAAAGGTATTAATAAATGATAAAAACTCGCGAAACTCGACCGTTATTAATTTTATTATCATCATCATTATTATTATTATTATTATTATTATTATTATTATTATTATTATTATTATTATTATTATTATTATTATTATTATTATTATTATTATTATTATTATTATTATTATTATTATTATTATTGAAAATAGGTTTTAGAATTGATATGCGTTCGAGAAGCGGGCGCGGTTTTCGAGGGAGGAGGTCTCGGATGCGTTTTAATGTTTATCCGCGATAACGGTTGGAGGGTGCACAAA
Organism: Pediculus humanus corporis; assembly: GCF_000006295.1. Lineage (NCBI taxonomy): Eukaryota > Metazoa > Arthropoda > Insecta > Psocodea > Pediculidae > Pediculus > Pediculus humanus. The sequence continues at coordinate 250,161 of NW_002987115.1, forward strand.
GACACTCTTCATTCTGCCATGGCTGTCGTTTCAAGATTATGTACTAAAATGGAACCTCAGGATTCTTCTCTACCTGCTTGCGTCGAAGCTTTATCAACACTACTGAAGCACGAAGATACTCATGTACGTTTTTTTTTTCCTCCGCCTCTCCCTTCCCCCTCCCCCGTTCAATTGATAAGAAAGAAAATGTTAACGTTTTCCATGAAATTAGGTTTCAGATGGAGCTCTGAGGTGTTTCGCATCTTTATCGGATAGGTTTACCCGTCGCGGAGTCGATCCGGCTCCATTAGCGGAGCACGGACTTGTCAACGAGCTTTTATCGCGGTTGTCGAATGCTGCAGGTCCTGCTGCCGTCACGAACGGACCCGGTAAATAATTTTTCAATAAAGTTTTTTTTTCTTCGCCCCTTTGGCAAAATGATGATGATGAATTGATTTTTTTTTTTTTTAAAAAGTCACTCTCGGAGCAAACACGAGTACGTCGGCTCCGGAAACAACAAAATGTTCGTCGTCCGTTTCGACCATCATTAGCTTATTATCCGCTTTGTGTAGAGGATCCCACAGCATCACCCATGATTTATTAAGATCTCAATTACCTGATGCGATTGAAAAAGCATTGCAAGGAGATGAAAGGTAAGTTTTTTTTTCACATTTCAAAGTACAAACTGATTTTTTTTTTTTTTAAAAATGAAAATTAAAAATTTTCAGGTGTTCGTTAGACTCAATGAGATTAGTCGATTTGCTTTTGATATTACTTTTCGAAGGGAGAAAAGCTTTACTACGCGCTGGTTCGTCTAGTGGTCAGTTGTTACCTAGAATGAGGAGAATGGATAGTACTGGTGAAAAGTGCCATAGGCAGCTTATTGATTGCATCAGGAGTAAGGACACGGATGCCTTAGTCGAAGCCATCGATAACGCAGGTTCGATGACGAATTTTTTTCTACCCCTTCCTCCCCCTTTTTTTTCCCCAAAAGTAATGCGATTAATATTTATCTAGGAGTAGAAGTCAATTTCATGGATGACGTCGGTCAAACGCTTCTTAATTGGGCTTCCGCGTTCGGAACGCAAGAAATGGTTGAATTTTTATGCGAAAGAGGAGCCGACGTGAACAAGGGTCAAAGGTCATCATCCCTTCATTACGCTGCTTGTTTCGGTCGTCCGGCGATAGCTAAAGTTTTACTCAGGCACGGTGCGAATCCCGATTTGAGAGACGAAGACGGTAAAACACCTTTAGACAAAGCGAGAGAAAGAATCGATGAAGGACATCGAGAAGTTGCTGCCATTTTGCAGTCGCCAGGTTCGTAAAAAAACTCGATGATCGGAAGCGAAAAGAAGAAGCACAAAGATGATTTTTTTTAAATTTAATTTAACAGGGGAATGGGTAATACCTGGCGATAAGGACAAAAAATGCGAAGCCGTCGAATCAGAAGATGTTAACGAGCCCAAAGGTGATCCGGAAATGGCACCTATTTATCTAAAAAGACTGCTTCCCGTGTTTTGCGCTACTTTTCAGAGCACGATGTTACCCTCAGTTAGGTTAGTTGATATTTTTTGCCTGATAATATCCGTCAACCGTAACCGAAATGAAAAAAAAAAAAAAAAAAAAAAAAAAAACATTAACGTAACACTTTTCGTAATAATAATAATAATAATAATAATAATAATAATAATAATAATAATAATAAATGTTTTTAATTGAACTAAGGAAAAATTTTTTTGTATTTATTACAGGAAAGCAAGTTTAAGTTTAATTAAGAAAATGGTGCATTACATTCAACCTAGTTTATTAATAGAAGCTTGTAATTCGGATGTTTCGACTCATAATTTGGGAACCATGCTCGTCGAAGTTATCGCAACCGTTCTTGATAATGAGGTAAAAAAAAAAAATAAAAAAAATTTGTTGCGCCTGATACGGTGCGCCTGATACGTTGCGCCTGATACAAAAAAACGTTAATTTGATGAACGCTTCGTGTGTGCCACGTTAATGTTCGTTCACTTTCGTCGTTTCTTAATTTGCCTATTAAAAGCGGAGGGGATATTAAACCAAAAAGTAATAATAATAATAATAATTCCCGATGATTTTCGTAAAAGAAAAGTCACCGAACGACTTTCCCATTAAATTAAATTAAAATATTCAATCCGAGGAGGTATACGAAGATGGTTGAGTAAATTTTTTTTTTTTTTTCTTTTCGTATTGAGAATTGTATTACGTAATGTTAAAAAAAAACATTGAACGGAAACATATCACCGGAAACACTTGGGGAAGGGCGGGGGGTGGCGGTGTTGGTGATGGTAATGGGGAATTCAGGGGGGGAAAAAAAAAATAAAGTATGAATATAAGCACATTCGCCCTTTTTCCAAATTAAATTTTATCATGATAAAATTGACGGGGAATGAAATTGTTTCCAGATATGTTACTGCTGGCCTGAGAATAAATGTTTACCAACAAAATTTTACTGTTGGGCACCGAAAGCAGGACCAGTCAATTTGGCCAGCCTTTTTGCTATACGTCGAGATATGCATGAAAAATACATAATATCCCGTACGGTAAACAAACCATATGTATTTTTATGTTATAGTTTTTTTTTTCTTTTTTTTTTTTTTTTCTTTTCTTTCTTTCTTTCTAATTTTTTTTTTTTTTTTTTTTCTCTAATTTTTATTATTATTATCATCTCTTTTTTTTTTTTTTTTTTTTTTCCTTTGTGGTTTGTTCAATGTTTTGTTTTTCTCTCTCTCTCTCTCTCTCTCTCTTTACTTCCACTCTTTTTTCTTGCTTTAATTTGACGTCATATATACGTACACGTGAACATCCGGAAAGTCCGTTGAATCCGAGTTTATTGATTGTTTAATTAATTATTTATTTATTTATTTATTTATTTGATTTGTCGATTTTTTTTGTTTGTTTATTTTTTATTTATTTATTTATTTTTGATTTTTGTTATGCGAAAACTAATTAAAGTCATTAATTTGTTTTTTATTCGAATTTAGAGGCTGGCACGTCGCGGTATAATCGCTAAAAATTGTACGCGACAAACGCGATAATTTGTTTGTTTGTTAACTAAATAATAATAATAATAATGATGATGATGATGATGATGACGTGAGGTTTTTTTTTGTCTAGACGTATCTTCCGTATTTAAATCGCTAATTAGAACAAAATTAAATCGATCGAATATCCGGTAGTTTGCAACATTTGAACAATTTCAAAAGTATTAAAAAAATTTTTGGAGTTGTTTGTTGAAACCCCCCACCCACCCACCCCCTATTCCTGAGATTTAATTCGAAATTACGCGCGTGTGTGTGTGTGCGCGCGTTTTATACGAATAAATTTAACGCAAGTATAGCAGGAGCAGCAGCAACAATCACAACAATAATAATAATAATAATAATTTTTTTTTTTCTATTCCGTCAATGAAAATTCGATAAAGGGGTATTGATAAAATCGATCGTTTATTATTATTATTATTATTATTATTAAATAATTTTAAAATAGGGGGGGAAGGGGAAAGAAACGGGGTTAAAAAATTTACTCAATCATCTGACTCGAGTGCTTAACTTAACATATTAAGTGTAAAAGGGGGTGTAAAATAATGGGTTTGTTCGTTTTTTTTTGTGTCTTGCCCCTCCCCCTCCACCACTCCACGCCCCCTATCCCTCCCGATTTCCTCCTCCACCACCCCACGCCCCCTACCCCTCCCGATTTCCAACTCCACGCCTCCTATTCCTCCCCCCCCTCGATTACCCCCACCACCATTACAAATTTAAACGTGTTTTTTTTTGTTTTTCTTTTAATATATAAATACTAATTTAATTAGTTTTTGAATTTTTTTTTTTTTTTTTTTTTAATCATTAAATTTAAATTTTTTACGAGCTTTTTATATTTATTATTATTATTATTATTATTATTATCATTTTTTTTTAAATTATTACCATCGAGATAATGATAATTGATTTAATTAATTTTTTTTTTTGTTTATAGGAAGATGAAGATGGTCATCTAGTCGTTTTGCAAATAATACAAGATTTGACGATAAAAGCTCAGGATATATTTCTCGATCATTTCGCTAGGTTGGGAGTTTTTTCGAAAGTTTTACAACTTGCGGGTCCGCAAGACGTCATGACGCCACCAATTAAAAAACCAGATAAAAATGTAATTTCATCATCATCATCATTATTATTATTATTATTATTTGGGGGGGGGGGTGTCGAAAGGGTTGTTAGGTTCGTTGAATGTTAATTTTTCTCTCTCTCTCTCTCTCTCTCTCGGTTGCGCAGGAAGAGACTAATCAAGAACCTGTATTAGAGGATGCCAAAGAAATTTTATCAGGGAAAGCATATCACTGGAGAGATTGGTGCATTTGTCGAGGTCGAGATTGTTTGTACATATGGTCGGATGCTGCGGCGCTGGAGCTTTCGAACGGGAGCAACGGATGGTTTCGATTTATACTCGATGGAAAATTAGCGACCATGTATTCGAGCGGTTCGCCCGAAGGTGGAAGCGACAGCTCAGGTTACCGTTTGTTTTCTCTCTCTATCTCTCTCCCTCTCACTGTCTTCCCTAAGAAAGAATTTAATTTTCATTTTTCATTTCTCTTTTATTCAGGTAAAGGAAGAAATACGGAATCTTTAACAACAGAAGGTAGGTGACGTCGAGCCGTGGGTATTTTGTAATTAAACTTATACAAGCAGACGAAAATCATTTTTTTTATTTGACATTTCAGAAAACCGAGGTGAATTTCTCGAAAAGTTGCAAAGAGCTCGAGCTCAAGTCAAACCTAATTCCGTGAGTCAACCTCTACTATCGAATCCAGGTCCGACGCGTTTGGTCGTGGGAAATTGGGCTTTGTCCAGTCGGAAGGAAGGGGAAATACACATTTTGAATTCGGATGGTCAACAGGTATTTTGATTTTATCTTTCCTTCTCATTGATTGTGTTTATGTAGGAGGCTGTGGTGGTGGTGGTGGTGGTGGTGATGGTGTATGATCGATCGATTGATCTACTTTCCCTTGACTCACGTTCGTCAGGATCATTGATTTCGTTAGATTCTTCTTCTTCTTCCTCTGGTGCATTTTAACAAAAATGTTTATTTTTTTATTTTTTTTTTTTTAAGTTTTCGTTTTCTTTTTGTTTTAATTTTATCGAGAACCGGATCTTTTTAAGTTTCTTTCAAACTCATTAGACTGACTAACTAATAAAAAAAAAAAAAAAAATTTCCTCGGGGTTTCGCTTTTCTTTTTTTTTTTCTTTTTTTTTTTTTTTCCTCTTTTTTTTTTTTTTTTTTTCTCTTACTTTTCTGCATGTGATTGACTTAAGAAGATCAATTGATGGGGCTTTTGTTTTGATTGTATAACTACGTAGAGTGTATGGTGTGGGTTCCAGCAAGCGACAATACTCCGTGAGGATCTCCCTGGGTTCATATTTGAGAGCAACAGAGGTACCAAGCACTCGTTCACCGCAGAAACATCTCTCGGTCCGGAATTTGCGGCAGGATGGAGCGGGAAGAAGGGAAAACGGCTTCGATCGAAAATTGAAGCCATCAAACAAAAGGTTTGAGCAATTCGAAATTTTGTGATTTTAATTCTCTTCCCCCTCCCCCCCCTCCCCCGATTTCCGGTTTAACGAATCCCATTTAAATTAAATTCCAGGTTAAAATTCAAGCCCAAGAGATTTACGATAAATATTTTAAAGTTGCTCAAGCTCAACCTCGGGGTGTCGTCGCCAAATTGGGGAACATCGTGGCTCAAATCGAACGGGCTTGTCAAAAGCAACACACGAATTTCAGAGATGGAAGCACTTGGCGGGAAATTTTAAAAGTAAAAAAACTTTTTAAATTTTTTCAATTTCTTTTCCTACTTGACACTTTTTTTTTTATTTGTTTTTCGTCTTTGTTTCAAGTCGGCACTCGATGAATTATCCCAATTATTATCGGAGGAAGGAGTCGTATCTGCTTACGAATTACACAGTTCGGGTTTGGTTCAAGCTTTACTCTCGCTATTGTCCACGGGTCCGTGGGACGAAGGTCAAAAAAGTAACAAAACGTCCAAACTTCAAAAGCAAAGGGTTAGAGTTTTTAAAAATTGTTTCAAAGAAAAAGATGGAGAAAATGGAAGCATAAACGCGGGAATGATATTAGTTCACAAACTCATATCCGTTTTAGAATCAATTGAAAAGTTACCAGTTTATTTGTACGATACGCCCGGCTCTGGATACGGATTACAGGTAATAAGAACTTGACAGGTTTGACAATGAATTTTTTTTTTTATTTACTCACTTATTTGCTTATTTGCAATTATTTTAGATTTTAACTAGAAGACTTCGATTTAGATTAGAAAAAGGTGCGGGAGAATCATCTCTTATAGATAGAACGGGTAGAGGATTGAAAATGGAACCGTTGAGCACTGTGATGCAATTGGAAAAATACTTGTTGAAAATGGTTGCTAAACAATGGTACGACTACGATAGGAGCACATTTTCATTCGTTAGAAAATTAAAAGAAACGAATCAAATGATTCATTTCAAACATCAAACGGATTTCGATGAAAATGGTGTCATTTATTGGATAGGAACGAACGGAAAGTAAGTTTAGCTTTTCCATTTGATTTATATGTAATCTCCGATTTGTGTTTTAAAAAAAAAAAATTTTTCTTATTTTACAAGAACGAGTTCGGAATGGGTTAATCCTGCTCAATACGGGTTAGTCATGGTGACGTCATCGGACGGCAGAAATTTACCCTACGGAAGATTGGAAGACATTCTCAGCAGGGATTCGTCGGCTTTGAATTGTCATACGAATGACGATAGGAAAGCGTGGTTTGCCATCGATTTGGGTTTGTGGTTGATTCCGAGTTGTTATACAATCAGACACGCTCGCGGTTACGGTAGATCAGCTTTAAGAAATTGGTTGTTTCAAGTAATTATCATTATTATTATTGTTTTTTTTCCGAATGGTCAATAGAGTTCGATTTAAATTTTTAAAAAAAAATAAAAATTGTTATATTTTCAGGTTTCAAAAGATGGCGTGAATTGGACCACTCTTTACACTCATACGGATGACACGTCGTTGAACGAACCCGGAAGTACAGCTTCTTGGCCTTTAGATCCTCCTTTGGACGAGACTCAGGGTTGGAGACACGTCAGACTACAGCAGACGGGGAAAAACGCATCCGGTCAAGCTCATTATCTTAGCTTATCGGGATTCGAAGTTTACGGAATGGTTACGGGTGTTTGCGAAGATTTAGGTTTTTTCATTTTTTTTGATTTTTTTTTTTTGTTTTTGTCTCGTCGTTAAATTGTAAAATTTAATCGTTATTGTCTGCACGCAGGTAAAGCTGCTAAAGAAGCGGAAGCTAATCTTCGGCGACAAAGAAGATTGCTGAGGAATCAAATTCTCAAGCATTTAGTTGTTGGTGCTCGAGTCGTTCGCGGTTTAGATTGGAAATGGCGCGATCAAGATGGTCCCCCGCCGGGAGAAGGAACGGTTAGCGGAGAACTTCACGACGGTGAGTAATAGTATTATTATTATTATTATTATTTACATAAACATTAAACGTGAATCAATCGAAAATTATTTTAAAAAATTTTTTTTTTTTTTTTCTAAATGAAATTTAGGTTGGATTGACGTCACTTGGGATCACGGGGGTAGTAATTCTTATCGTATGGGTGCAGAGGGCAAATATGATTTGCGTCTTTCTGTAATGTCGGAATCGGATTCTAATTTTGTTCCTGTTTCTTCATCGAAACCTGTTGTCCCTTCAGGTACGCTCGACTTACTTTTACAATAATTAATTTTTTTTTTTTTTTTTTGTAACTTTTACCGTAATTTTGATTTATGTATGTATCAGGTAAAGCCAAGAGCGAAGGGAAAACAAGCGTTCTCACGAGTAGAAAATCTAGCTCAACACCCAGCTTACCGGATGCAACCGAGAGTCATTCGAAAACATCCGTCGCTAGCACCGATCAAGCTGCTTCCGCCGATAATCTGGCAGCTAAACAAGCAGCCGAAGCGATCGCTGATAGCGTTCTTTCCATAGCCAGAGCCGAAGCTAAAGTTGCCATTGCCGGTGAGTCATCATTTTACTTGAAGAACATTTTACTTCTTTTTTTTTTTAGGCAACAGACATCTCATTTTTCGAAAATTTTTTCTTTTTTTTTTTAGGCAACAAAAAAAATAACAGCACTCCCGGAAGTGAATTATCCGTGGTTGTTCATACCTTGCGGGGACCTCATCATGATCTCTCTTCAATATCTTCGGCAGGATCTAGTGATCTCGCAACAATCGTTGAAACTCTTACCTTAGATACAAAATCTAATTACGTCGGTATGTCGTTGTGTCGTTTATACAATACTTAAGGTATTTTTGACTTTACGTACTTATAAATTGCGTTTGAATTCAGTTGGTGGCACCAGCAATCAACAAGTCAAGCGTCAAAGTTCTTGCAGCGATGAAATACAAACGAACAACACTACCAATACTTATAATAACGGAAACAAGGGGAACGTTGAAGCGACCGTCGGGAAAACTAATTTGCTCGTTTCATCGAATGCTTTGTCGAACAGTTCGGTGTTGAACAAGAGCTTTTATTGTCCGTCTCGAACGAATAAGGTTTGTGAAAAAGGAAAATCTGTTGAACGGATGATGGCGAACGCTTGAGCGAATGGAATTTTAGTTAATTTTTTTTTTTATGATTAAAAAGATGTCTTCGTCGAATCCACCACCCGGAGAAGTTCACACCCTGCTTTCGGCGGAAACCATCGAAGTTTTCGATAAAATGCGTGAAGGACAAGATTTGCTGAGAAATAACACCAACAGTTTTCTGTCGGGATTAATGGCTGCTAATTTAACTCCTTGCGTTCGCATAAGCGTCACCGGTGGCGAAAGTGATAACGTGTCCGATGAAAGAGCCATAAGAATCAAAAATCGTCATCAACCGATACAACCTTCCGTTACCAACGCGGGAGCAGAAAGTGTCAATACGAAAAGAGATAAAGAAAACAAGGATAATAAGGATAAGGATAAGGATAAAGATAAAGATAAAGACAAGGACAAAGACAAAGATAGAAAAGATGGAAACAACAGCGTTGTCGTCACGAATCCGATGAGCGTTAGCGTACCGAATTTGACATCCGGAAATAATACGATTGAAAACACCGGAACGACCGGACTTTTGGAAACTTTTGCCGCCATGGCGCGAAGGAGAACTTTAGGTAGGAAACTTTTTTTTTTTTTTTGAACTTCCGCTCTCTTCGATCAGGTTTAATTTTTTATTTTTTATTTTTTTTTGTGAAATTTTGTAGGATCCGTTGCGGGTAATACTAGCGTTGTAAATGATAATCAAACTGTGATCTCGACCAATTCAAGTGCAAATAACACAAATTCTACGAATCATAGGAATTCAATGTTTCCCCGGGGTCCATCCTCCGTTTCCAGCCTCGTACGTTTAGCTTTATCGCCGAATTTTCCGGGTGAGTTTCCTGATTCGCGTAATTTGACAAAAAAAAAAAAAAAGTTTTGTTTATGCTTATACGTTGCGAAAATTTTTTCCCAGGCGGATTACTCAGCACCGCTCAAAGTTACCCCAGCTTGACTTCATCCGGACCCACGGGAACAGGTACATGCGTATCGACTACCGCTGGAACGGGACCTTGCTTGAGCCAGGCTTTAACAATGAGTTTAACGTCGACATCTAGTGAGAGCGAGCAGGTTAGCTTCGAGGTAATCTTGGAATTTCCTCAGTTGAAATCGTTCTTTCTTTCCCCCCCCCCTAAATTTAAATTCTGATTGAAGAAGAAGAAATGATAATGATAATTTAATTTGTGCGTAGGATTTCCTGGACAGCTGTCGTGCTCCAACACTTTTAGCAGAGCTCGATGATGATGACATGCCCGATGATAATGATGAAAACGATGACAACGATGATGAAAACGAAGATGATGATTATGAAGAAGTGACAGTGAGCAGGAATTTGTTGGCATTTATGGTTGGTATATGATGACCAGCGCAACTTGCTTTAAAAAAAAAAAAATATTATTGATTGTATAACGATTTTCGAATTGAAAAAAAATTCCAGGAAGAAGAAACGTTTGATACGAGAAACACGGGAGGAAAAAGAAGGAGTTGGGACGACGAATACATATTAAAACGTCAATTCTCCGCTCTTATCCCCGCATTCGATCCCAGACCCGGAAGAACAAACGTGAATCAAACGACCGATTTGGAAATACCTGCACCGGGACTTGCGAGCGAAGCAACCACGTCAACGGAAACCTGTTTAACAACTCAACCGAAACTTCAATTGATTTTAAGGGGTCCAAATTTACCTGGAGTGCGTACCATTTTTTTTTCTTCTTTCTTCTTTCTTATTCTTCTTATTCGTAACCGAAAACTAAAAAAAAATTTTTTTAGGTTCAAGATGTCGAAATTGAATTGAAAGATCCTAAATGGACGATATTTATGGCTGTACAAGAGCTTATTCAAGCCGTCGATTTGGGTAGTAGGCAAGAAAAATTAAGAAGAATATGGGAGCCCACGTATACGTAAGGATAAATTCAAACAATTATCAATAAGAAAAAAAAGGGGATCTCTCTGTATCTAATAATAACCGAAATCCACTTTTTTTTTTTTTTTTTTTTCCTTTTAGGATTATCTATCGCGAAATAAAAGAAGAAGAAAGTGAAATTAATAGCGTTGTTACTCCCGTGGTCACACTATATTCGAGGCACGGTAAAAATTCGGGATTATTTTCAAGTTTGTTGTCTCCTCAAACTCCCGTTTCTCCGAGCATGAGTTGTACCGTCGAAGACGTTCTTCATTTGCTTCGTCATTTATTCGTTATAATGACGTATAGAGACGAAGCCATGTGCAATATTTTAGACGGTACGTATTTTATTATTTAATTCTTTTGCTAAACTTGAGAAGAATAAATTTTCCCATAAGGTAAACGTGGGTATTTTATTTCTTTTTTTCCGCTAAAAAAAAGAATCAGACGAAATTTTGCATCCCGACGAATTCACGAGTAAAAAGATCACGAATAAACTCTTGCAACAAATTCAAGATCCCCTCGTTTTATCATCGGGAGCTTTGCCGACTTGGTGCGAAGAATTGAATCATTCGTGTCCGTTTTTGTTTCCTTTTGAAACTCGTCAACTTTATTTCAGTTGTACGGCATTCGGAGCATCGAGGTAAGTGTGAAAGAACGCTCGACCCTCCTTTGCATTTTCTTCCTTCTCTTTTAATTTTATTATTATTATTATAATTATTATTATTATTGAAACTCAGGTCCATCGTATGGTTGCAAACTCAAAGGGACGTGACATTGGAAAGGCAGCGAACGCCGGGATTATCACCCAGGAGAGATGATCCCCACGAATTCCGCGTGGGTAGATTAAAACACGAACGGGTTAAAGTTCCTCGTGGAGAAAAATTACTTGATTGGGCAATTCAAGTGATGAAAATTCACGCCGATAGAAAAAGTATTTTGGAGGTGAATGTTTGATTGATTGACTGATTGATTGATTGATTTTTTTTTACAATGGCAAAGTATTAACTTTAATTTTTTTTTTTTTTAATAGGTGGAGTTTCAGGGAGAAGAGGGAACTGGTCTGGGTCCGACATTGGAATTTTACGCTTTAGTTGCCGCCGAACTTCAAAGAAAAGATCTCGGAATGTGGCTTTGCGACGATGACGTCAATACGAGTAATTTAGATTCCGATATATCGATCGATCTTGGAGAAGGAATGAAACCTCCGGTAAGTTTCGATTATCTTTAGAAAACTTTTGAAACGTGATGGAAATTTATGATGGTTGATATGCGTGTTGCAGGGCTATTACGTTCGAAGATCTTCGGGTTTATTTCCGGCACCTTTGCCTCAGGATTCTCCTGCCTGTGATAGAGCTTGTACATACTTTTGGTTCCTCGGAGTTTTTTTGGCTAAGGTATGAACACCGGACAATTGATTGAAATTGTTGTTGTTGTCGTTGTTGTTGTTTCGACCCGTGAAATCCATTCTTTTTTTTTTCTTTAAGGTATTGCAAGATAACCGTTTGGTCGATCTACCACTGTCGACGCCATTTTTAAAACTCATGTGTCACGGCGAGATACATAATAACGTCAATGAAAGGATCGGCCTGTTACCCGGTACGAATTCGTGTAAGAAATCCATAGATGACGATTTGATGGTTTCGTCTTATATATCGGAAGAAAGCGAAAAAGATTGGGATTCGGATCCGTTGAAAGGACATCCGGACGATTCGAAACCATGGTAAAGGAAAACGTTTTCCGAGTTTCGTTCCCCGCCGCCCCCTCCCGAATGTGTTCATTTTTTTTTTTTTTCTAATTTTTGTGTTGCTCGCAGGTTTTCCGGAATATTAAATTGCGAAGATTTAACAGAAGTGGATCCGGTGAGGGGTAGATTTCTAAGACAGATACAATCTCTCATAGCACGAAAATCACGAATAGCTCAAGACAATACATTAAGTCCGGAAGCTCGAGCTCATCAAATACAAAATTTAGCTTTAGTTTCCTCTTCCGGTCCCGTCGTTCGTCTCGAAGATTTAGCCATAACTTTTACTTACTTGCCTTCATCTCAAGTTTTTGGTTTTTCCGCCGCCGAATTAACTCCCGGCAGTTGCGACAAAGAGGTAAATTTCCCCGCCGCCCCCCCTTCCTTCATCTCGAGGTGAAAAAAGGTACGGATGGCACGTCAATCGTTTTCTTTCTTCCTTTTTGTTTTTCAGGTCACGATGGAAAACGTTGAAGAATACAGCGATTTGACCACTGCTTTTTGCTTAGAAAAAGGAATCACGAGACAGCTCAACGCATTTCATTCCGGTTTTAATAAAGTTTTCCCGATAACGAAATTAAAAGCTTTCAGTCCGGATGAAGTACGAATAATGCTTTGCGGTGATCAAAATCCTCACTGGACAAGAGAAGACGTTCTTAATTACACGGAACCTAAATTGGGATACACGAGAGACAGGTAGGTGGGGGGGGGGGGGACACAAAATTTTTCCGGCTTTTCAACAATCGAAAGTTTAATAACGAATCCCTTTTTTTTTTTTTTTTCATTCGTTTCAGTCCGGGATTTTTGAGATTCGTCAACGTTCTCGTTAAAATGTCAGCAGACGAAAGGAAAGCATTCCTTCAATTCACGACGGGATGTTCTTCGTTGCCACCGGGAGGTTTGGCCAATTTATATCCTCGTTTAACCGTCGTGAGAAAAGTCGATGCAGGAGAAGGTTCGTATCCCTCGGTGAACACTTGCGTACATTATCTCAAACTCCCCGATTATCCCACCGAGGAATTATTAAGGGAAAGACTTTTGGCAGCTACAAGAGAAAAGGGATTCCATTTAAATTAATTTTAAAACAAACAAACAAAAGGAAAATGTATACACATACACACTCACACACACACACACATTTAAAAAAAAAAGAAGTATTTTAGTTTATTAAATTTAGTGTAACTTGGTTTTTTTTTTTTTTTTTTTTTTAATAAATAAAAATAAATAAATAAATAAATATAAATATATATATATACATACATACATAAAATATATATTTATTTATTTAAATGTAAAGAAAAAAGCTATAAAACCGACGAACCGCGAGAATCGGGGGGAAAAAGGAAAAAAGGAAAAAAGGAAAAGAAAAAGGAAAAACTTCGGTTTCAGTGCTGATGAAAAAAAAAAGTTTTTTTTTTTTTTTTTTTTTTTTTTATTGAATTTGATGTTTGTTTAAAAAAATTACAAATCATAATTTTTATTATTATATATATTGAATTACAAATAGTATTTTAAATTTAAATTATTTATCATTATTATTATTATTATTTGTTTTGGTTTCGTGAAAAATAACGAGAAAAAAGAATTAAAATTATAATCAAAAGGGAAATTTCAATTTTTTTAAAGTTTTATCGATTTTACAATTAAAAAAAATGGTCGTTTGTTCGTTCGAGTTTTAATCCGAGTTCGATAATCGATTGGGTTGAAAGTAAGTAATTTGAAATTAACGATCGGTTGGCGTGAATGGCTAAAGTCGATTCATATTAAAATTAAAGAAAAATCCGAAGAAAAAAAAAATTTTTGAATTTGAAAAAGCGGTTTTTAAGGTTTTTAGCTGTTTACCCTCCTATCATCCATTTATATTTTTATTATTTACGGGAAATAAATAATTATTTGGCATGATATGTCGTTATGATATGAAAGAGTTTAAAAGAAAAAATTATTTAGTATAAAATTCCCCCTTTGGTTTGTTTTAAAACGAAATATTATAAATAAAACAACGTCGGAGCACAATCTCATTGTTTAAAATATTTTAAAACCGGAAATAGAAACCCACGACTTCCTGTTGAGTTAGAACGACGTTTTTCCTGTTACATTCACCTGCATCGTTTGAGCGAGTAAGGTGGGTAAAAATAAAAATGGAAACTGCTGAATGTCGTGCACATTTCTTTTAATTATATTTATTAACATTTTGTGAGAAATTATTTGAAAAAGTGAAGTGAAAATTGTTTAATTTGGAAGAAAAAAGAAATATTTTAAAAAATAAAAATATTAATATTTTAAAAAATAAAACAACTAGCGCTCTGGCCATTTAGCGGATAAATGTGGAACTTAAGATATCTATTTAAATTGTGTAACGAGTGGATGGCATCAGTCAGTTGTTATTCAGATCGCATCGTTTAACTATTAAAACAAAATGGTAATTAAAATTATTTCATTTTCTATTTTTTCTTTTTTTTAAATATTCTTTTTAGTTTTGATTTTTATTATTTTATTTTGTGTTTTAAATTAATTATGTTAATTTTAAATAACTATTAATTTATTTTTTATCATATTTTTTTAATTTTATTTAAATGACCTTTCGAAAGTCACTTGTCGTTATGGTAACAGGTTCACTTCTTGGTGAAATCTTGCCTTGTGGATTTAAGAAATTTTTTTAAAAAATATTTTAGAGTGCTGAACCAATTCGAGTTGTTGTTACCGGAGCTGCCGGACAAATTGCTTATTCTCTTCTATATCAAATTGCTCATGGAGATGTATTCGGACCTAATCAACCTCTCATTCTTCATCTTTTGGACATTCCACCAATGATGGGAGTTCTCGAAGGTGTTGTAATGGAACTAACGGATTGTGCTCTACCATTACTTTATGAAATTGTACCGACAGCTGATCCTGGAGTTGCCTTTAAAGATGTTGATGCTGCTTTTCTTGTCGGTGCCATGCCAAGAAAAGAAGGAATGGAAAGAAAAGATTTACTTAGTGCCAATGTTAAAATATTTAAAATTCAGGTTTGTTTTAATCGTCTCTTAATTTTTTTCCTCGTCTCTTAATTCTATTAAATGTACTTAATAAATTTTTTTTTTGTTTTTTAATAGGGAGAAGCATTGGACAAATTTGCTAAAAAAACAGTCAAAGTTTTAGTCGTTGGCAATCCTGCTAATACGAATGCTCTTATATGCTCAAAATTTGCACCATCAATTCCGAAAGAAAATTTTTCTGCTATGACGAGACTTGATCAAAATCGTGCTTCAGCTCAAATTGCTCTCAAGTAAGTTTAATTAATTTTTTTTAATGAAATCCAAGTTTAAAAAAAATGTAAAATAAAAAATAATTAATTTGGGCTGTATTCTTTTTCAGACTTGGTGTCCCAATTTCAAATGTTAAAAATGTTATAGTTTGGGGTAATCATTCCAGCACTCAATATCCGGATGTTTTTCATGCAACTGTTCATAAACAAGGTTCTAATCCAGTGCCTGTTTATGATGCCGTCAATGATACAAAATGGTTACAAGAGAATTTTGTTACAGTTGAGTATCATTCTATGATAATTATTAACCCAAACAACCATGTTTGGTTTTTTTATTTATAATAAAAATTACATATTTAAAAAAAATTTTTTTTCACAGACCATTCAAAAAAGAGGAGCAGCAGTTATTTCAGCGAGGAAAATGTCATCTGCAATGTCTGCTGCCAAAGCTGCAGGGGATCACATGAAAGATATTTGGCATGGAACGCAACCAGGGTGTTGGGTATCGATGGGTGTCGTTTCAGATGGATCATATGGCATTCCTAAAGATATTGTTTTTTCATTTCCTGTCACCATTGAAAATAAAAATTGGAAAATTGTACAGGTAAGCACAAAAAAAAAAACCAATCAATCATCATAAATATTAATTCCTTTTTAAACTTTTCGTTCAGATATCAATATAAATTTTAAATCATTCAAATCATTAAATCGAATAACATAACAGATAAAATGATAATTATTATAAATAGGAATTTATTTGTAGTTACATTGATTATTAATTATTTGTATAAGCTGATATTATTAGGACACAGCCTGTTGAATGTAAATTTTTCTATTTAATAATCTCTTTGATTCCCTGGATTGTTATTCATCAAGGCCAATAATACAAATGTCACACGAGAGAGCAAAGCACATTTTAATAATTAAAAATGCTTATAATCAGCTTATAATGACGAATTAATATTTGAAAAACTAATTAATACTCTCTCTCTCTCTCTCTCTCTCTCTCTCTCTCTCTGTTTATCGATTCTGTTTCATGTTACCTAATATATATATATATATACACAAAATTATCATAAATATTTTGATTGTAATTATTAGTTTTAGTTTTTTTTTTTAAGACTTTGTCATCATCATCATCATCATCATTATAAATTTTAAAATGAATTTATTTATTAATTACATAGTGACATTAAACTAATTAACTTGCATGGATTAACCTTGATGAAATAATAATAATGATAATGTTGTTTTTTTTTTTCTTTCTTTTTTTACAGGGTTTGAATTTGGATGGATTTTCAAAAGGAAAATTAGAATTGACTGCAAAAGAATTATTGGAAGAAAGACAAGAAGCTTTGGAAGTTTGTAACAAGTGACTAGATGGAGGAGTAGACACAAACAACAACCAGAACAACAACAACAACAACAACCACAAAGTTAAATCCAAGTTGTAGAGAGTATTTAGTTTTTTAAGAAATCATTTTCATCATGGATTGGATCTTTTTCAAAAAAAAAAATTTTTCAGGTAAGTCATTTTTATTTATTTCTTTATAGTAACATAAAATAGGGATGGGGGGAGGGGGAAGGGGGGAATTTAAAAATCAAAAATATTTTTTTTTAAAAAAAATTTTTTTTATTAATAGATATTTTTCACATTGAAAAATATCAAATTAATTATAATTAACAATTAATTATTTTCTTATAATTTCGAGTGGTAGTAAGTAGTAAAAAAAAAAAAAAAAAAGAAAAGCATATACTGAGATTTTATGTACATAACATCGATAGGAAAAAAAAATTTTATTTTTAAATCTACTATAATCGATTTAATTAACATTAATTAATATTTATATATATATAAACGCGGCACTTAAATATTTTTATCACAGAATTCAAGACAAGTTTTTGGATTGATACAATCAAATCAAGGGTTCTGGACATAGGAAGACAGAGAGGAGAGTGAGAGAGAAGAGTGAAAGAGGAGAGTGAAAGAGTAGAATGAGAGAGGAGTGTGAGAGAGAAGAGTGAAAGAGAAGAATGAGAGATTAGAATGAGAGAGGAGTGTGAGAGAGAAGAGTGAGAGATTAGAATGAGAGAGGAGTGTGAGAGAGAAGAGTGAAAGAGTAGAATGAGAGAGGAGTGTGAGAGAGAAGAGTGAAAGAGAAGAGTGAGAGATTAGAATGAGAGAGGAGTGTGAGAGAGAAGAGTGAGAGATTAGAATGAGAGAGGAGTGTGAGAGAGAAGAGTGAAAGAGTAGAATGAGAGAGGAGTGTGAGAGAGAAGAGTGAAAGAGTAGAATGAGAGAGGAGTGTGAGAGAGAAGAGTGAAAGAGTAGAATGAGAGAGGAGTGTGAGAGAGAAGAGTGAAAGAGTAGAATGAGAGAGGAGTGTGAGAGAGTGAGCGCGAGAGAGAAGAGTGAGAGAGTGAGAGTGAGCGCGAGAGAGAAGAGTGAGAGAGTGAGAGTGAGCGCGAGAGAGAGAGTGAGAGAGAGAGTGAGAGTGAGCGCGAGCGCGAGAGAGAGAGAGAGAGAGAGAGTGAGAGTGAGCGCGAGAGAGAGAGTGAGAGAGTGAGCGCGAGAGAGAGAGAGTGAGAGAGTGAGCGCGAGAGAGAGAGAGTGAGAGTGAGCGCGAGAGAGAGTGAGAGTGAGCGCGAGCGCGAGAGAGAGAGAGAGAGAGAGTGAGAGAGTGAGCGCGAGAGAGAGAGAGTGAGAGTGAGGGGTCTGACGTGGAGAGTTGGGGTCTGACGTGGAGAGTTGGGGGTTCGAGTAAGGGGTCTGACGTGGAGAGTTGGGGGTTCGAGTGCGGGGTCTGACGTGGAGTGTTGGGGGTTCGAGTGAGGGGTCTGACGTGGAAAGTTGGGGGTTCGAGTGCGGGGTCTGACGTGGAGAGTTGGGGGTTTGAGTAAGAGGTTTGAGAGTAGACGTGGAGAGTTGGGGGTTCGAGTGAGGGGTCTGACGTGGAGAGTTGGGGGTTTGAGTAGGGGTTTGAGTAAGAGGTTTGAGAGTAGACGTGGAGAGTTGGGGTTTGAGTAGGGGGTTCGAGTAAGGGGTTTGACGTGGAGAGTTGGGGGTTTGAGAGTAGAGACGTGGAGAGTAGGGTGTGTGAGAGTAGAGTGAGGGAGGATACGGAGTGATTAATTACGAATATTTTCTTGTCAGGTCGAAATTCGCTTTGATTATCCTGCTGATACGATGAAGAGCCGTGAATTTTTTGTTCTTGGAGAGTCTATACCTCAAAAGCAAGAAACAGGCAATTCGAAAAGTGAAAGCGATTCCGAAGAGTGCCGTAACATCATACTGAAACGAAAAATAAAATCATTTTGTAAATCATATTATAAATCTTAATAAAAAAAGAAAGAAAAATTATTTTACTAGTAAAATCCTAGTCACTCACCCACAAGCTCGCATTTTCCATTCCGGCCAAATCGATGATCGTCTTCGGATTCCGATAGTGACAATATATGTCTTCGGCCGGACATATTAAATTAGGTCTGTTTCCACCGTAAATAGCCGTGACCAAACCTTCGAGGCCGTATCGTAGATAACTCAATGACATGAATAATTTCATGTAAACCGGAGTGTTGGCGGATCCGTAGCCTAAACCGTAAACGGCGAGAAGCATGAGAGGAACGGAAAGCGCTGGCCCGGTGAAAATACCATTCTGAAAATTTCATTTTTTTATTATTATTATTATTTACTCATCATCGACAACGACACGTTGACTTGTTAAAACTTACCACAACGCTCAGAGAAGATGATAGAACGAGTGCAAAACTTTCGGACGTGACGGCAACGATCAAACTTATGCACCAAAACCAAAGGTACCTGTACAATTCGAGCGGTTGATTCGTGAGAATGTAAACGATTATCGTGTATATGCTAGGCAAAAGCAATTGTATCGGAAGTCTGGAAAATGACATGGCGAAAAAATAAGACGTGAGACCGTACCACCGATTGAAATATTCCCTTTTGAGTAATTGAACCTCCGAAGGAACTGAAAAACAAAAAAAAAAAAACGTTTGTGACGTTTATAAAAAAAAAACCCGACGCACACACGCGCGACGGGGGGGGGCGGGGGGTGTGGTCATGGTAAAAACTTACATTGCAAAAGCACGGGCATCATTGGAAAGTATAAGAGAGCTATTAGTGTGACGAAACAAAAACCCAAATTGAATAATGTTTTCGACGCGTCGTTACCCATTTGAAAAAACATTCCTCCGACGAGAAAAGCCACGAAAATATACAGGATTACTTTTAACAATAAATATTTCTGCAATAAACAACAAACAAATTATCATTATCATCAGTGATTGATTGATTGATTGATTAGTGAAGAATGGATACAAGAGCAGGTTTTAACGTACATAATCTCTCAGTAGTTGCAATAACATTCTTTTAAACAAAATTCTAAATTGTAACCATCCGGAACTATCGAAATTGTAATCTTTTTTATTATTTTGTATAGGTGTCAATCTCGACGTGGGCAAAGGTTCCGATTTGTCGCCATTCGGATTCATCCATTTGTATATTTTACCATTATCAACGGCCGCCACCATTTTATCTATGTAATTACCATATTCTCCGGAAGATACTTCCATAACTGCAAGAGAAAATAAATAAAATAAGTTTTATTACGCACATTTATATGTCTATTTATTTATTTATTTTTTTAAATACTAACTGAAATCCGCCGGATTGTAATGTGTCGGACAATTGAAACCGAACGTTTGAAGAAATGGTACTATGTCGTTCACGCAACCTTGAAATACGCAGTATCCGTGTGCTACTATGTATACGTGATCGAACATTGAAAAAAGTCTCGCGCTCGGAGTGTGAATGGAACAAACTATCGTTCTGCCACCCATTGCGAGAACTTTTAATAGCGAAATGCATTGAGACGATGAAAGATCGTCCAAACCCCTGGAAACAAAAACAAAATCGTCAAAAATTAGAAAATGGCGGGGCGGAGTGTCGACGGGGCCGCGGCCGTCGCCACTGCCGCCGTCGCATGTCGACACATCGTTTTAGGTCACTTAAAAAAAAAAAACAAAAACGAAATTTGCATCACTTTACAATTCAATGGGGGGCCCCATTCCCCTCCCTTTCTGCCCTGCTCCCTCACCACCATTCGTTCGATTCGAAAGCAAAAGTTCCATCGAATAAAAATGGCGCTTTTTTTCCGCTTCTTTTCGTTTCGTGTCACCGCGATGACAGCGATAATAATAATACTAATAAAAGGGAAATTTAAATCTCGCGGACACGCGCACTCATGCACACACGCAAACGCGTTTAGAATTTAATCATCATTATTTTTTTTTTTGAAAATTCTTTTAATGAAATCAAGCAAAAAAAAAAAAAAGAAAGAAAGAAAACTTCTCCTCTAGCACGAGAGAGAGAGAGAGAGAAAACATTTTGAATAAGAAGAAAATATACATATATTGACCTTGAACCTGTTTCTCCTTCTTTTTTTTATATATGCAATTAGGTATGTTTGAAAAGTTAATGCCCCTCCCCTCTCCTCCTTCCCCCTACGTTAAATTAAAAATTCAAATCTTGTTTTCCTTTTGTTGTCATTGTTGTTGTTGTTGTTGTTGTTAATGCCACGAAAACAAAAAATTTTTTTTTCTTTCTTTTTTTGCCATTCTTACTCTCTCTTTCTCTCTCTCTCTTATTATCGAATAATTGAAAAATAATCGATCGATCGATCGATCGACGGATCGATGTATCGATTTTCATTTTTATTCGCAATAATAAATAAATTTCACCAATGGAATAGTAAGTAGTGGGAAGGGAAGGAGAGGGGAAAAAGAAAAACGAGTTACGAAAACGGGTTTTTTTCTCTCTCTCTCTCTCTCTTTTAAAACTTTTTTAAAATAGTGGAAAATAAAATAATAATAATAATAATAATAACTTACGTCGTTGGTTCGTCTAAGAAAATAACGGGAGGATTATTAACCAATTCTAAAGCTATCGACAGTCTTTTTTTTTCACCTCCGGACAATTTTGTCGTCCATGTTTTCCTGCAATTATTTAGCCTTAATATATCCAATATCTCGTTTACCTGAAAATGACAACAACAACAAAAAAAATTAAACTTTAAACTTAAAAAAGTGAACAAGGTAAAGTTCTTTTTTTTTCTCTCTCTTTCTCTCTCTCTTTTTAAAACGCCTTGAATGATTAATTAATATACATTTTTAAATTAGGGTCAAACGACGACGATGACGATGACGACAAGGAGCTTTAAACAAACAAACGAACAAACAGACGGAAAAACAAAAAAAAAAAAAAAATTTCGATACAATTTTTATCGTTAATGTGATGTTCTTGTTAATGTTAATGATGATGATGATGATGATAATGTTGTTAAAAAAAAAAAAAAAGAAAAAACTCGAGGCGAACCATTTTGGGGAATATATGTTTATGTGGGTATTTTTATATCAAATATTTAAGCGGACGTGACAATAATACGGTTGCAAAATAATTAATTATCGTTATCATTATCAATAACGAACTGATGTGTGGCGATGGCGGTGGCGGATGCGACGGTGGCAGTGGCGACGGTATCGGTCATTGATATTTTTTTTTGTTTTGATGAAAAGTAATTAGGAAGGAAGAAAATCAATGGATGGATCGATGGATCGAACTTTATCCTTTTCGTTTCTTTTATTATTATTATTATTATTATTATTACTATTATTATTATTTTTTATCATAAAGAAAAACAATAAAAATGATGTGATTCCATTCAAGTTTTCGCCGCCATTTTCTTTTTTTTTTTTTGTTATTAAATGCAATTGCATTCGATTCGAAAGGGGTCAATGTCGGATATGTCGGTGTCGGCCGCCAACTTTTTTCTTTTTTTTTATCATTAAAAAAAATTAACATATTATTATTATAATTATTATTATTATTATTATTAAATAATATTTTAAAAAAAAAGAAAACTTGAGAGGATAAATCACCGCCATGTTTTTTTCTTTTCATTTTTCCATTTTTTTTTTTGTAAATTCCGTTCTCTTTCGAACGAACAAACAAACGATCCATTTTAAAAAAAAAGAGAGAGGGGGGGAGGGAGGAGGGGAGAAAATCACGTGATTAAACGGCGCATCATCATCATCATTAGCAATTATAATAATTTCCGTTTTTTTTTTTTTTTTTTTTTAAAAAAAAAACTACTTACGGCGACTAATTTTTCTTCTTTGTTTCTAGATTTTCCTAATTTTAAATTTGCCGATATTATCATGCATTCTTCTACGGTTAAATTATGTTGTATTATATCCTCTTGCATTATGTACCTTGATATTTTTCTAAATAAACCCATGTCTCTGGGTTGTCCGTTTGTTAAAATCGTTCCGCCGCAACCGACCGATCTGCAAAACAAACAAAAAAACTCTTCATTATTATTATTATTACCGCTCGCGGGGTGGCTGTCGCGATGGTGATGGCACATCACCACATCGACAAAAGAAAGAAAAAATCCCATTCCTTTAAAACGGGGAGGGGGGCGGGGTTACAACAACAAATGGTAACCCTATATACGTTTATGAAATATTTATCATTTGTCTTTTGCCACGTCATCGTCACCAAACAAACAAACAACCGGATGTGATGTTAAAATAAGACCATTTTATTCATCTGATCGTATAAAAATGATCGATTCTTCACGTGGAAAATTAAGGTCCCTCGGAACGGAAAATTATTTCGATCGCTCTTTTCAAAAAACATTCACTCTCTCTCTCTCTCTCTTATTATCATCATCATCATCATCATCGTGATTTAAATAACGGATACTCACTTGTAACCGGCGAGCACGTTGAGTAGTGTACTTTTTCCAGAACCCGAGGGTCCCAATATGGCAGTTAAATGACCCGAACGAAATAAACCGTTTAAATTTCTTAGTATTAATTTTGAACCTGAAATAAAAAAAATGAATACATAAATACATAAATAAATAAATAAATACATAAAATTTTATGTAACTAACTAATTCCTTTCTTTCCGTTGATTAATAACACACCTGGCAAATGCTAGCGCGCGCAAAAAACTCGTTTAACCGTTTTCCTATACAAATCATATATATATATATACACATATTTGATGATCTAACTTTACCAATTTTTTTTTTTTTTATTAAAAAATTTACTATCTCGTTACGTAATTATTATCATTATCATTATTATTATTACCCCTTGAATTTTGCTACCGGACAGTTATTGATTTTTTTTGCTAACGTTAATTAAAACTGGACGAAAATGGAATCGAATCGAAATTTTTTTTAAAAATCGTTTTAATGTTAATCTTCTATATCGGTCATGTTTGTTTTTGTTGTTGTTGTTATCACAAATAAACAAATAAATTTTTTTTAAAAGTCTTATCGATAAGTTTCGTTTGGTCACGTGTCACACACACGTTCGCACACACGTGTGTGCGCGTTTAAAAAAGAAAAAAAAAAAAGGAAAGTAAAAAAAATTTAACGAACGCGAGCGTTTTTTTTTTTTATGTAATAACTCAATCTATGTTTTTTTTTTTTTACGTGCGTAATACGTGCGTACATGCGTTAATAACATATCAATCGGATAATTTAAATCCATTAAGTAGATAGAGTGAGTGAGAGAGAGAATGAGAGAGATAGAGATAGAGAAAGGTGCTTTCTAAAATTACGCAAAAAAAAAAATATATATAATGTTATTATTATTATTGTAAATGAAAGAAAAAAAACCCCTTCGGACAAACGTTCAAACGTACAAACAAACAAACAACATTATTTAATTTTTTTTATATTGAATTTCCTTCCACTTCGTTTGCAACACGTTGGGAAATTTAAAATTAAAACCACGTGCAAGTGGAAGAAGAATAAGAAAATATTCGATTTGAATTTTAAAAAAAAAAAAATTTTCTTTTTTTTTTCCGTCGCCGTCGCCGTCGTCACCATGAAGGTTTAAGACCCGCGTGCCATTTCTATTACCACGACGACGACGACGACGACAAGAGGGTTGGGCACCGTACCTGAATTTCCCCCCATTTTTCTTATTATTATTAATAATTCGTGACGTTTGGAAATCGGCCAAGGAAAAGAAAAAATCGCAATGTAGAATCATTATTATTATTATTAATAAATTTACTGCCAAAATTTTTTGTTTATTTTTTGGCCTTTCTAAATAAAATTACGTTAATAATAATAATAATGATAATGATAATAAATGTCGCCAAATAATAAAAAAAATTTTTTTTCTATTTTTCTTACTTGGGACATATTTGGCAGACATTTTGGAAAAAAGAAAAACAGTTTCGAGTTCATTTTCTCCAGTATTATTATCATTATTATTATAATTTTCATTAGTGACGACACAACACTCCCGTTACGATGATGATGATGATGATGCTAAATAGAGAACAATCAGCGAAAAACAAAATGGTGGTGATGGTGATGGTGTACGTTTATTAAAGAAATGAGCATTAATAAAAAGTTACATAAAAAAAAAAAACCGTTATAATTATTATCATTATCATTACTTTTTATATTTAATACGAGTTAAATAATAATAATAATGATAATGATAATAATAATAATAATAATAATAATAATAATAATAATAATAATAATAATAATAATAATAATAATAATAATAATAATAATAATGGTAATAAAATGAATAAAAATAAGTTTTTACATAACTTTTGACGGTTTTTAATTTTTTTTTTTTTTTTTTTGACGGATAAAAAAGTGACGGTAAATTACGCAACGTTTAATTACGACTACGACGACGATGATAATGATGATGATGATAATGATAATAATAATAATGCTTACCTTTTGCTGTGGGTACGGTATACGTGATGTCACTAAATTCGATATCAACAGGTGGACGCTTTGGCAAATGTGTTAAAGATTTAGCAGGTATAGCAGTTGATGAGCTGGTTAATAATTGTTCTGATGGGAGAGCGGAAGGAGCGGTAGGAGGAGGAGGAGGAGGTACGGGAGGTATGAAAACGTTCATTTCCGTTGGAATTTCTTCAGTCATCTGAAACAAAAATGATAATAATGATAATAATTAAAAATCATTTCTCGTCATTTTAGAACAAACAGAATGGAAAATTTCGATTTGCGGCGTCGCTAAAAAAAAAGGACGAATTAAATTTTAAATGTTTGTCGCCGTTTGTCGTTTGTTCCTGTTTGTCATGACTCGAAAAAAAAAAAATTATCAATAAATCTCGTCGTTTTTTAAATGTCGCCACGACAAAAATAGTAATAATAATAATAATTCATATACATCGAGTTTTTTTTTTTTTTTACGCTCGAGCATAAATTTTCCTTTTTTTTCTTCTTTTACGAATAATAATAATAATAATGATGGCAATGACGTCGACGACGTCGAAGACGACGACGACGACGATGATGATGATGATAAATTTTTATTTTTTATAATTATTCACGTTAAAAATGTTTAAAAAATAAAAATAAAAAAAACGCAAACGAAGCGAACCGAGGAGGAAAAAAAAGAAAAATTTTAATAAACACACGTAAATACATAAATAAATAAATAAATAAATATTTCATTAATTAAAAAATAATATAAAAATATAAAAAAATTTAAACTTTTCACCTTTCCATAATTATTATTATTATTATTACCATATTTTTTTCTCAATATAAAAATCGATAATAAAAAACGACGACAACAACAACAACCACAACAACAAATTCGTTTTCGTCAAATCAAATTTTCAATTTTTTTTTTTATTAATACATAACTTTAACAAATAATTTTTTTTTTAATGACAATTACCAAGATCGTAATATTAATAATAATAATAATGATGATGATAACAATAACAATAGTAAATAAATAAATAAATACGAACGTTCGACAAAATATTTATTTATTTACTTATTTATTGTTAATATAATCAGGAAAAAAAACGGGTAAATAGTTTTAATAAATAAATACATAAATAAATAAATAAATTTTCCAGCGACCTTAATAACCATAATAATATAAATAATTAAATGGTAATAAATAATTATTGTTTATAATTTCTTTTTATTTTTATTTACTTTTAAATTTTACTTTCCGCTTCATAATAAATAAATAATTATTTATAAAAGAAAATTTAAATAATTATCATCATCATCATCATCATCATCATCATCGACGTTTATTATTACCATTATTATTATTATTAATCGCGATTAAAATTTTTAATTATTAACCACAAAAAATAAATAAATAAATAAAAATTTTTTATCTTTTAAAAATAAATTTCGAGCGTAAAAAAATTCTTTTAATTAATTTTATTGTTAACAACAATAACAACAACAACAACCACCACCACCACAACAACAACAACAGATTTAATAATAATAATAATAATAATAATAATAATAATAATAATAATAATAATAATAATAATAATAATAATTAACAACAATTCATTCTGTAAAAATAAAAGAAAAAGAAAAAGAAAAGAAAAGAAAAAAAAACCAAAAACCTAAAAACCTCGTAACCTTAATTAATTACTTTTCTTTTTCTTTTCTTACTTTTTTTTTTTTTTTAAACCCTAAAAACGATTTAATTAAAAAAATAATTTTTTTTAATAAGTAAATAAATTGATAAGAGTTATCACTTATTAATATTACCCGTGAGAAAAAAATAAAAATAAATAATAAAACAAAATAAAAACAGAAATAAAATGGCGAAAACTAACTTTTTTTTTGTTTGAAATTTCCGAAAATAGGTCGGAATCGATCGATTATTATTATTATTGTTATTATCATCATCATCATCATTCGTAAAAGTTTTCCTAACACGAACCTTTCACGAAACTCTTTATCATTATTATTATTATTTACTAAGGAAAAGAAAAAAGAAAAAAAAAATTATCGCGTAATTTATTTAAAATAATTTTCCTTCTTTTTTTCACGATCAAAATGGCGGAGTACGAAAAAAAAATCAATCAATATTTAAATAAATAATCAATAACAATAATAATA
>NW_002987115.1:277692-286344 GCF_000006295.1 Pediculus humanus corporis
TTTAAATGTTTGTCGCCGTTGTCGTCGTTTGTCGTTTGTTCCTGTTTGTCATGACTCGAAAAAAAAAAATTATCAATAATCTCGTCGTTTTTAAATGTCGCCACGACAAAAATAGTAATAATAATAATAATTCATATACATCGAGTTTTTTTTTTACGCTCGAGCATAAATTTTTCCTTTTTTTTCTTCTTTTACGAATAATAATAATAATAATGATGGCAATGACGTCGACGACGTCGAAGACGACGACGACGATGATGATGATGATAAATTTTTATTTTTTATAATTATTCACGTTAAAAATGTTTAAAAAAAAAAATTAAAAAAACGCAAACGAAGCGAACCGAGGAGGGAAAAAAAGAAAAATTTTAATAAACACACGTAAATACATAAATAAATAAATAAATATTTCATTAATTAAAAAAAAATATAAAAAAATTTAAACTTTTCACCTTTGCATAATTATTATTATTATTATTATTACCATATTTATTTCTCAATATAAAAATCGATAATAAAAAACTACGACAACAACAACCACAACCACAACAATAAAGTCGTTTTCGTCAAATCAAATTTTCAATTTTTTTTTTTTTTTTTTTTATTAATACATAGCTTTAACAAATAATTTTTTTTTTTATTGACAATTACCAAGATCGTAATATTAATAATAATAATAATAATAAACAGGATAATGATAGTAATATTAATAATAATAATAATGATGATGATAACAATAACAATAGTAAATAAATAAATAAATAAATACGACCGTTCGACAAAATATTTATTTATTTACTTATTTATTGTTAATATAATCAGGAAAAAAAACGGGTAAATAGTTTTAATAAATAAATACATAAATAAATAAATAAATTTTCCAGCGACCTTAATAATATAAATAAATAAATTATTGTTACAAATGTTTATTTTTTTAAATTTTACTTTCCGCTTCATAATAAATAATTATTTATAAAAAAGAATTTAAACAATTATTATCATCATCATCATCATCGACGTTTATTATTACCATTATTATTATTATTAATCGCGATTAAAATTTTTAATTATTAACCACAAAAAATAAATTTAAAAAAATTTTTTTTCTTTGGTTTAAATAAAAATTAGTTTAATTAATTTTATTGTTAACAACAACAACAACAACAACAACCACCACCACAACAACAACAACAACAACAACAACCACCACCACAACAACAACAACAGATTTAATAACAACAATAATAATAATAATAATTAACAACAATTCATTCCATAAAAAGAAAAAGAAAAAGGAAAAGAAAAAGAAAAAAAAACCAAAAACCTAAAAACCTCGTAACCTTAATTAATTACTTTTCTTTTCTTACTTTTTTTTTTAAACCCCTTAAAACGATTTAATTAAAAAAATAATTTTTTTTAATAAGTAAATAAATTGATAAGAGTTATCACTTATTAATATTACCCGTGAGAAAAAAATAAAAATAAATAATAAAACAAAATAAAAATAAAAACAGAAATAAAATGGCGAAAACTAACTTTTTTTTCTTTGAAATTTCCGAAAATAGGTCGGAATCGATCGATTATTATTATTATTGTTATTATCATCATCATCATCATTCGTAAAAGTTTTCCTAACACGAACCTTTCACGAAACTCTTTATCATTATTATTATTATTTACTAAGAAAAAGAAAAAAGAAAAAAAAAATTATCGCGTAATTTATTTAAAATAATTTTCCTTCTTTTTTTTCACGATCAAAATGGCGGAGTACGAAAAAAAAAATCAATCAATATTTAAATAAATAATCAATAACAATAATAATAATAATAGTAATTTTAAGAAGGCGGTGGGGGTCGACTTGGGTAAATAATTTAATTACAAAAGGTAATAATAATTTATTATTGACAATTATTCGAAAAAAAAAAAAAAATTTTTTTTTCTTCTTATTTTTTATGAAAAGGTTTGCATGACGTCATTTACGTTAACAACAATTCGCCTATTCTAAGAAAATTATCATCATCATCATCATCATCATTCATTATTTTTAATTGCGTTGGGACGCTTAGACGCACGCACACGCACACGCGCAATTTTTTTTTCTTTTAAATTTTTCGCAAAAAAAAAAAAAAAAAAACCTTTGGGTGCCAAACGACCTTCGGAAAATTCAAACGAATTTTTTTTTTTATTATCCAAATTTAATAAAAAAAAAATTTTTTTTAATTAACGCGAATTAATTTCCATTTAATTTTCGGCATTTTCCAAAATAAATAATAATAATAGTAATAATAATAATAATAAAGTTCAAAGACGAATAGAATTTTTTTTCCACAAGAATTCCATACGCACACATACGTCATCGTTTTTCTTCTTTTTTTTTTTCCTCGTAAAATGACCCCCTTCGTGGTATATATCTTAATTTACAATGGCTTTGCACAGGTAAGAAAAATAATAATAATAATAATAATGATAACAATAACAACGATGATGATAATAATAATAATGATGATAAAAATTTTTTTTTTCGTTTTAAAGATTTCCCATGAAAAGTAATTCGCACGCCTCAAAAAGTTTTTCTCTTAATATCAGAAATATTACATCGAGGGTAAGTGGGCGGGGGAAGATGAGGGAAGAGGAGGGGAGGAAAAGTGGGGGGGTCGATACGTCATCAACGATTATTAAAAAATACATAAATAAATAAATAAACCAATGAGTTTGAAGTATTAAATACTAAATTTTTTACCCCTGAGCAAATTTCCAATAATCCACCGCGACAATCATTTTATTTTATTTTTTATTTTTTATTTTTTTTTTTTAACCATAAAAAAATGTTACGCGAGAAGTTTAATCGTTAGGCGTGTCGCCATTTTGTCAGAACAAAAATTTTACGACAAACTACGACAACCGCAAACAACAACCACAACGACGCGAATTAAACAAAATAATAATAATAATATTAAGAAATAAAAATTTCGATTTATTGGTTTTTTTTTTTCTGCACCCGAACGTCAAATAAATAACGGATAGTTTAGTTTAATTTTTTTTTCTAACCTAAAACAACAACCTGGAGAGTTCACAAATATCGAATAATGAGGTCAACGACCCTCCTCCTTCCCCCCCTCTGTTCTACGTTACGGTTTCTATTGACCGTTTCTCACGGCTTCCATTTGCGACCATCGTAGTAACGTAAAAATATCATCACGTCAAGGCACGCACACACGCACACACTTTTTATCATAGAAACTAAACCATTTTTATTGCATAATTACCACCACCACCCCCGTCACCGCCACCGCCACCACCACCACCATCACCATCATCATTATTATTATTATTGAAAAGAAAAAAAGAACAAAAAAAAGAATTATTATTATTTTTTTTCGTTTGGAAATTTGTCAATAGTTTACTATTATTATTATTATTATTATCATCATCGTGTTTTGAATCTCTTACAACATAAAACAAAAAAAAACAAAACACGTTTTCGTGTGTGTGTGTTGTAAATAATAACGGACGTTTCTCAACAAAGTTCAGGTTTCGATAGGTTCACATAAATTTGAAAACTATTCGACTCATTTCGTAGTTCGTTCCAGTAATCGTTTCTCCAAAATATAAATAAATTCCAGCCGCTCGCGTTTATGCGAATGAATAAATATACCATTCTTTCTATTCTTTCCACAGAATAAAAAAAAAGAAAAGGAAATTTCATAGAGTAATAAATTTTTTTCCTTTCCACTCTCGCTTATGAGGTTCAATGTCGGAAATAAAAAATAATATTTTTTGTTTACAAGTTCTTGAAAAAAATTTTTTTTTTTTTTTTTAATAATACCATACGCTCCGTGATAATGACGATGATAATAACAACAATGATAATAATAATAATAATAATAATGATGATGATGATATTATTCGAATGAACAATCGACCAACTTGCTTACCTTTTTTTTTTATTATTAAAAAAAAAAAAAAATTGACCCTGACCACGGTTAAAACAAAAAAAATTTTTTTTCATAACTTTAAACAATTGGTTAATGGTTAATAAAAAAAAAAAACAAAATGGCGTCCTTTTGTGTGCGTGCGTGTGCGTAAAGATAAAAAAAAAAAAATACTAAAGTCTGTTTTTATTATTATGATTTGTGGGAGTTTTCCTTTCTTTCTGGATGATGATGATAATAATAAAAGAGATTTCATCTCTCGTCGGAATTAAAAATGCGCGACGACGACGTCGCTTTCCGACGTTTGTTTGTTTGTTTGTTTGTTTCGTTGTAATTACGTTTTTTTTTTCGTCAACTTTTGCTGGAATTTTCTAATAATTAACGCGTATAAATTATGCGTGCGGGTAAAAAAAAACTAAAAAATTTTGTTTAATAATAATAATAATTAAACAAATTAACCTTAGGACACTCCAAAAAAAAAAAAAAAAACGTTAGAATGACAACCATATTTGTCGTTATTTTTTTTTTTTCGTTTTAATTATAAAACAATTACAAAGTCCAAAAAAAAATGATTTACACACACGCGCACGCGCACACTCGCACACACACATACAAACATACACAAACACATCCTTTAGCCTTGATGATAAAAGGTTAAGTAGGAAAAAAAACTGAACTTGTAACTCTTTATTTTTATTTTTTTCCCTTTTTAAAATAGGAGAAGATTTGAAAACGACAACGACAACTACAACGACAACCACAACAACATCTCCACGTGATCTCCGCGAATTTTTATTTTTTTTTGGTAAAAAACAGTAAAAAAAAAAAAGTTAAAAATCATGTTTCTCGTTTTTTATCATTCGCTTCATTTTTTTTTTTTTAATTATTAATTATTAAGACCTTGTGTGTTTTCACCTTTACGTCCTTGGTAAAAAAAAAAAAATTTTTTTTTGCTATCGAACCGTGAAAAAAAAAATTAAATGACAAAACGCGCCTAAATATTTTACTAAAAAATAAAAAAAAAAAATAAAAAAATAACGACCCCCACGCGTAAGCATTCGTTTTATTATTTTAAAAAGGAACAGCAAAATATTATACAATCGTATTATTATTATTATTATTATTATTATTATTATTATTATTATTATTATCAATAATCGAATCAATAATAGTAATAATAAGAATAAGAAATTTAAAAGAAACTAAAGGATTTTGGCTGTCGTGGTTGTTGTTTCTGTTGTCGGTGGTGTGGCTGTCGTCGTGTCTAACAAACATCATTTCTCTCCGGCTGGACAAACATAAAAGCAAAAATTTTTAGATAAACAAACGATGAACAAACGCGTCGTTATAGGTAAAATTCAAAACCGGTTTGATAAACAACAACAACAACAACAACAGCTAAAAAAAAAACAAACTAAAAAACAAACAAACAAAAAGTTAAAAATGGAAGACAAAAATGCGTAATTTAAAAAAAAAAAAAAAAAAACAGACAACCATTTATAATTATTGTGCGTGTGTGAGAGAGAGAGCAAGAAAAATTCCAGTAACAATAAAAAACAAAATAACGGAAAACAAACAAACAATCAATGAATGATTTTAAATTAGCAATAATTGCTAACCCGCGCCAAAAAAAAAAATAATAATAATAAATAACGATCATCAAACGATCACACGCGCACGCATTCAACGACGCACATTATAACAATAATAATAATTATTATTATTATTAAAAACAAAACAAAAAAAAGTGTTAATGACGTCATAAAAAACGCAAACAAATTTTTTTTTTTTGTAAAAATCTGGTAGCTTTTGCTAATTGTTAAGTAAAAAAATTTCAACTTTTGTTTTTGGCCCCTCCCACTCCTCCCCGCGTCCCCCACTAAAAATAAAACGCGAGTCGAAAGTTTTATTTAAATAAAAAAAAAAAAAAAAATTACGCGCCATATTTGTTTAAAAAAAAAAAAAAAATGGCATGAAATTAACTCTCGTCGTTGAAGTGATATTTAGTTTCGCCGATAATTATTAAAAAAAAAAAAAAAAAAAAACGTGATATGTAAACGTTTCACGTCTGGGAGGGGAGTAAAGGGGAGGGGAAAGGGGGGTGTAAAAATGCGAGGGGGCGAGGAGGAGAAAGGGGGGCGAGAGAGAAAGAAAAGAAAGTTATTATTTAAACGAGTTAAATCATTTTCGAATGTTTTTTTTTTTCTACACCTTTCGCGAAAAAACCTTCTTGAAATGAGAAAAAGTTTTAGCCGGAACAACAACAACAACAACAACAACAACCACTCGAGTAATAAGTTAACAATGGTAATAAAACGGGCGCGTGTGTGTGCGAGAGAGAGGGAAATAGATAGAGAGAGAGAGTGGTCGTATTCGAAAGAAAAAACTGGAGAACCTGAACTTTAACTGAAAATTTCTTTTTTTTTTCTTCCCCCTCCCTTTCACCCCCCGCCCACCCTTTAATTCGTGATTTTTCCTTTATCGTATGATGAGTGGGCGGTTAGAGCGCGTTTCTTTGATAACAATATATTGAATTTGATTTGTTTGTTTGTTTGTTCCAATGTTCACTTCCTTACTCCTCCTCGTAGAATTTTCCCTTAGGCTAAATTACGAAAATTAGGCCTAAACGGATTCATTAATCCTTTTTTTTTCTTTTACGTTCGGAAACATCTAGAATGTCGTCGATTTGACAAAAAAAAAATATTTTTGTGCAAACGCATCATGTTTACGTTTTTTTTATTAAACGATCGTTTAACAAATAATAATAATAATAATAATAATTTCGCGACGATTAGATCGTTTGTTTGTTTGTTTTGTTTTTGTCATTGTAATTAGTCGATGGACGATGACTTTCTATTGCAAAAAAAATAAAAAAAATTTCTCTCTCTCTTTCGTTTAGTCTCTCGCGGGTCAATTCGTTGCAACAAACAAACAAACAAACGAACGAACAAACGAACAAACGGTGAAAAAAAAAAAATTTCCATGCATCCACAACATAAAAAATTTATTCATTTCGTTATTTGAAATTTTTTTTTTTTTTTGTTGTTTTCGTTGCAAAACGAATCCGTTTGTTCAGTTTATTATTATTATTATTATCATCATCATTATTGTTATTAGTGTTCGGTTTGTTATTACGGTTGTTGTTGTTACGGTGGTAAATTGCGATGGTGAAATGCCCTTAATTTTTTTTTTTATTGCACATTACGCATACGCATTTTTTTTTTTTTTTAAATTTTTGCAACCGTTCGTTCCCTTTTTTCTTTCCCCCCCCCCACCCGTTCAAACCTTAATAATGATAATAATAATAATTGTTTAATAAAATTTAATTTCGTTTAAAAATAAATCTCGCGTTAAATGAAATAAATTTTTTTTTTTTTTTTTTTGAATTAATCAACGTTTGAATTTCTGTTTATTAACGAACGAACGGATCGTAAACGAACGGGAACGAACGCACAATCGTGAACAAAAAAAAAAAATATCATTCACGAAGATTCACGAACGTACGAACAAATGAGAACAAACGAACAAACGCACAAGGCAAATCATATTGAATCATTTCTTATTAAATTAAAATTAAATTTTCTGTAATACTAATACGATGATAAACCGAGTGTTAAAAAAAAAAAATTTCTTTTCAATGTCACATTACGCACACGCTCACACACACACACACGCAAAAAAAAAAAAAATACCATCCGGTCATGTGTACAACACACGCACACGCACTCACGCACCCCGCCCCCCACCAGCCTCCCCGGTTTAATTAATTTTCTAATGCAAAAAAAAACAACAAAAAAAAAAAACAACAAAAAAAAAAAATTTATTACATATACAAAACGATATTTCGCGTCGCCACGCTTGTAAAAATTATTAAAAAAAAAAAAAGCCAACAAACAAGCAAACAAACAACCGAAAATTCATTTATTAACAAACAGTTGTCGTTATTTAAAAGCACACACACACAACAAACAAAAAGCTCCTTAAAAAAAAATAAAAATAAAAAAAAAAGGTAAAAAAAATTATTTAATAACCTCACCTTGAATTATGTTAAAGAGAGAGAGAGAGAGCCAGCGCAGCCCCCCTTTTTCTTTTCAAATCAAAATTATTTAAATAATTAAATAAATAATTAATGATAATAATAATAATAGTAATAATGATAATAATATTGCGGTAAAAAAATATTATTTAAATAAAACATGAGCAAACGAAAAAAATTTTCCTACTACTATTATTATTATTATTAAAAATTTTCTTTTTTGCAAAAAAAAACGTTTAACGCGTTTGAAATCCTGATTTGAACTGAATCAAACCAACGGAGACGACGACCGCGTGGTCGATTTTTTCTTCTGCTTTCAATGCATAAACGGCATAACTGACAATTATTTGTTTACATTTTACATTTGTTTAAGGAAAATTTTTTTAAAATTTTCTTTTAATTTTATTACTCTCGGGAGGGGCGAGGGGGGAAGGGGCGCCGTTACTGGAAAATATAATAATAATAATAATAATAATAATAAATTAATTTTCTTTTAGCTGCGGGTCGTACGCATCGATTATAATTTAATAAGAAAAAAAAAACCTGACTACGTCACTGCGACCGGAAACACATAAATTCCCTTAAAAATTTTTCTGTCTCAAATGCAAGTTTTAACCTGAATCGATTCATTTAATTTTCTTTTGCTCGTCGTCGTTGTTGTTGTTGGTGTTACTACCTGATTAT
>NW_002987115.1:286400-315966 GCF_000006295.1 Pediculus humanus corporis
TTTTAATTACTTTATATGACGTCATTTGCTGTCGTCTTCGTCTTCACGTATACGGTAATAAAATAATAATAATAATTTTTTTTTGTAGACTTTCGACTTTTTTTTTTTTTTTTTTTTAATTTTATTGTGTGTCGACGACAGCCTTGACACGCGAACGGGAGGCACATATATTCATTCTTCATACTAAAACCACGTCGATTTTTAAAAAAAACGTGTAATTAAAAAAACGCATTCGAAATGTTGTTAATTTAATTTAAATAATTGTAAAAATTATTTATTATAAAACGATAAATTTTTCGCATTTTATTACTCGTTTATTAAAAAAAAAAAAAATAAGAAAAAATTACCGCGCGTGTAAAATTATTAAAGAATACGATAGTAAAAATTATCATTATTATTATTATTATTATCATTATTATTTTTAATGCTAAAAAAAAAAAAAAAAAACTGTTAAACGTTTGTTGGCATTGAATAAAACGCACATCGACGATCGAATAGGCCAATTAAATAAATAATCTTCTCTCTCTCTCTCGTTTATGGAATTTAATGTCAAGAATCTAATCAAGTAAATAAATATTAAATTAATAATAATAATAATAATGATAAAACTACCGTTCGTTTGTTGATTAAAGTGGGGAGACGGCGGGAGGATTTTTTTTCATTTGATTTTAAAAATTAAATTTAAAAAAAAATTTTTTTTTTTTTTTCATAAAAATTTCGTTTGTGGTTGTTGTTGTTGTTGTCGTCGGACAATCGAACAAACGTCAATCAAACAATACGAAAAAATCATTAATGATTATTATTATTATTATTATTATTATTTTTCTTTCACGGTTCGTTTGTAATAGAACTTTGCAATAATAATAATAACAACAACAAACAAGAGATAAAAGAAAAATTTTGAAATTTTTTTTAATTAATAAAAAAAAAAAAAAATCGATGATGATAATAATAATAATAATAATAAATCGTATAAATGCAGCTTTCGGTTGACCTGTTGTCGTCGTTAATTTTTTTTTATTCACGCACGAAATGATTTTCATTTCCTGTTTCGTATTCTAACAATTTCCGTGAAGAGAGAGAGAGAGAGAGAGAAAAAGAAGAAGAACCACATGCGTGTTTATCATTTGATTGCAATTCGATAAACAAACAAACAAACGAACGAACAAACGTTTAATTGATTTAAATTTTATACGAAACGAATTGCAACAAAAAAAAAAAAACTTTCCGCCATTAAACAAACAAACAAACGAACGAACGTCATATTTTCAAAATTTAATTTTTCAAAATTTTTCCGAATAAAATTATTGATTAGTGACGAAATAATAAAACAATCGAAGAAAAAAAAATTGATTTTATTGATCTTTTGAACGCAGTAGTAATTATTATTATTATTATTATTATTATTATTATTATTATTATTATTAGTACGTTTTATTATTGCGAAAAATTTTTTGTTTTTTTTTGTTTTTTTTTTTTTAGAAACAAACGAACTTGAAAAAAACTTTAACCTCGTCGTCGTTAACGTTCTAAAAGAAAAAAATAAAAAAGAATTCGACAAACAAACAAACAAACAGTCAAACAAACAAACAAACAACAACAACAATCCGTGTGTATTGTTTTTTGAACCTTTCGATAGAGTAAATTATCGAAAATGTTTGTTAATAAATTAATTAATAATTAATTGATTTTTTTCACTTACCAATAATTTAACTTCATGACGATGTTGCATTATTATTATTATTATTACTATTATTATTATTATTGTTATTGTTATTTTCCAATAGAGTGATTGTAGATGACGTCACATCTTGTTGATTCGTATCCTTTCCCATTCTATCTTCGCTCGATTCTCCCATGAGTGCCCGGTATTTTTTCGCAATGGCTTCCCAATCGGCAACGTTTTCTATTCTCGTCGCATTCCCGAAACTCATTTGAGATCCCAAAGGACTTAAATGCACGACGGATAATGCGACGGGATCTAAAAAAGATAATTAGTTTTCTTCTGTTTACCTTTCACCGGAAGAATTTACATAAAGATGAGGTTCATTTTACCTTTCGGTGCAACTTGTCCTTTTTTAACTTTTGCCAACCATTTTGTGGCAACTTTCGTTCTCGGACTCACGCGAGATCTCGATTGTAGACCCATCATTTGTACGAGACTCGGTCGTTTTCTTTGAATGACTAAAAGAAAAATTCATTTTGTAATTAAAACCGTTCCCCCTCCTTCTCCCCTCCCCTCCCCCCGTAGTTAGTTACCTACCTTTCTGTTTGCAAAATCTTAGCAGTATTATTAACCATGTCGTCATCAAATTGATGGGTGATGGCGTCGTGGTTGTTCTGTGCATGTTCCTTATCAATTTTGCCAAACCGTATTTCCATTCGATATCGGATTGAGCTTGAATTCTTTGATACGTGTCGCTCATCATAGCAATGAGAAGGTTTATGAGTACTACCACGGATACCAACATGTAAATACCTCAACAAAAAACAAAGGAAAATTTATCAATCGGATAACCTTTGACACAAATAAAAATTTCCTCACGTGACTATTCACATTGAGTAAATTATAATAATAATAATAATGTTTACCTCCAGTTATTTTAAATAGTATTAACGTCCACCACGGTTGAATCGTAGTCCCTTGTAAATTTTGTGGCGTCGTTTGACCGAAAACGGCAAAAAAAAGTAGTTCGAACGCCATGAGAGGATTCATTCTCACTTGAAAAAAAAAAGAATCAATTATAATAATGATAATAATAAAAAGCAAGCAAGCAACAAACAATACGATGATGATGATGATGATGATTACCTTCTCCGAACAATCCCTGATAGGGATGAGGTTTAACATTTGCTTGAACTTGTTGCGGAGTGAGATTTCGAAAAGGTTGATTCAACGCGACGATGTGCATTGAAAATCCGAATACGAATATGGCTAAAACGGCCAAAAACCTGGCCAAGTCTTTCATGAGGTTGCCAATTATAATGGCCCATGGTCCGAACAAATAATGAAAAGATAAAAAATCTAAAATTTGTACGCAAGCAAGTAGAAAAGACAAAGCAAACAATTGATTTCTTAAATACATGAGAGTTGGCCAATATGGACGATCTATGAACAGTCCCAAAAGGTGAAGAGCGACTCCGAATATTCCAAATAGGAGGACGGCTAATTTTATCCAACCGAGACCCGATTTATCGCTCGGATTCGTCAATTCGTTTAATAAAAGACCGGAAAGCCAGACCAAAAGGGTCCATTCGTACCAGTAAGGCAACAGAGTGTTTCTAACGACCGGATAAATCGGCGTTATGCCGACCAACATTAAAAATAACATTAGGTAAATATGAGACGTTAAATAAGACATGAATTTGATAATTGGTACTTTGTAAAAAGAATGACCTAAGGGAAGAGTAAAAAAAACCCAAATCGGAGGACATATTATGAATAATAGGAACAAAAACATCAAACGCCATGCAGACCACATTAAGTTTCCTTTCCAGAGTTCCTGTGAAAAGAAAAAAAGAAATGTTCAGATATACGATGAATGTTGTCCGTCGGGAAACAAAAAAAATTCCGTGCCAGCCAGGATCGTAGGCATCCTCTCACCTGAAGATACCTTTGAACAACGGTATGCGCTATGACTTCCTTTTGTTCGTTTTCAATTAAAACATCTAAAAATTCAATATTCCTTCTATCTAACGCCGTTAAAATTCTTCCGGCTGAATCCGCTCCTGCTGCCAATGCCAATAATTCTGTTGCCATGGCTTCGCATTGTTTTCCAGCTTCAACCAAATCTTTAGATCTTTCTTTTTCCTAAATTTTACGATTGAAAAATAGTACTCTTATTTTTTTAAAAAAAAAAAAAAAAAAAAAAGGTATTAGTATTTTTTTACCTTCGTCGCAAGATTAACTAATATGGCGGAGAGTTTGGCAGCCGTGTCGACCGGAGCTGGAGAAACTAAAATAAATTCTTCGATGGGTCGATTCTTATTATTTTTCCCGCATATCATCAAATTGTAAACGAATCTTTTATCTTCCATCAAACTATAGGTATCGTGTTCTTTCGTCATCAAATATTCCAATACGTCATTGTGACCCTCGGAAGCTGCGAACCAAATCGCAGGGGATCCGTAATTCGTTTCCGATTTTGGTGATGCTCCCGATTCTACTAATAAACGAACGACGGATAGATATCCAGCACGTGCAGCGCAATGAAGTGGCGTCCATCCGTTCTTTTCGTAAAAAAAAAAATAAAAAAAAAAAAAAAAAATTTAACTCCACGTTGACAAAATGGAAGGGAAAACCAAAAAAATTTTTTTTTTACTCACTTTATCCGTGGCATTAATTTCCGCTCCCTGTCCGAGTAAAACCTCCACCATTTGATAATGACCATGCGTGGCAGCTATGTGCAAACCTGTTTTACCGTGATGGTCCGCGCTTTGAAGCATGTCCGCCGACCTGCTTAATAGCAAACCCACAACCGTAATATGTCCTCCGAAGCATGCCAAATGAAGGGAATTGTAACCCTAAAAAAAAAAAAAATAAATAAATTTTGATTTCGAAATGAAAAAAATTCTTTTTTTTTTTTGTTGGTAATAAAATTACATTTTCCGTCGTCGCTGCATCCACTTGAACTCCGGCAGAATTTAATAACAAACGAACAACGTTTTCATTTCCCGAATAAGAAGCTAAATGAAGTGGAGTCATACCGGACTCGGCTCCCAATTCTTCTACTAGTCCTACGCCACTCGGTGGATCAGATTTAACGGTAGCCGGAACGTAGGTGAGCAATTCACGAACGGTATCTAAAACCCCACCAGATTTAAAATGATATTTTCATAAATTATATTTCAATGAATGATTTTAAATAAATAATAGGGGGAGGGAGGGGGGCGTACCGGCTTGACCAAAGTAAGCGGCAACGTGCAAAGCAGTGACTCCGAGTTTTTTAGATGATACCCGCAACGACTGAGAACTTCTCATGACTTCCAAAACTTGTCCGTGTCCATTTTGAGCAGCTAAATGAACTGCCGTAAAACCAGCCTGAAATTGTTATAAAAACAAATAATAATAATAATAATAATAATAATAATAATAATGATTTTCCACAAGTGGGTGGCACCAACCTTGTTTTCGTCGGTACAAGAAGCGCCGGCTCTCACTAGCATTTTCACAACATCTGCATGACCCCCTTCCGCAGCCAATTGCAAGGGAGTAGCTTCCGTAATTTTATTTCGAGCAGCGATGACTCCTTGACGATCGAATTTCATCAATTCTTCCAAAACGGCTACGGAGCCTTGTATGGCTGCTATGTGAGCACAAGTGTTTCCATCCTAAAAAAAAAAACAATGATTGTTTTTTAGTCGTGCATGCGCGGGTGATGGGTAGGAAAAGGTATTGAAAAACCATGTTGCTTGCCTTTGTCGAGGCTGTGACCACGCTCGGATAATGTTGCAAAAACAATTGGACAACATCCGAATAATTATTCAATGCGGCAACGTGTATCGGTTTTTGACCGAGATCGTCGGTGGCATCGATGCTCGCACCCAATTCTAAAAGAAGTTTGCAAACTTCAATTTGTCCGGCTGCTGCTGCCAAATGAAGAGGCGTTTGTTTGCGAAGTGTCAAAACATCTATCATCGCGTTGTGTTCTTTTATTAAAAAACTAAAAGAATGACGAATGATATCATTAATTTATTATATATAATTAAAATGCTTCTTTGAATAACGACAAAATTTTCTAACCTAACCAGGTCAGCATAACCGTTCATGGCGGCCAAATGTAATGCTGTTCTACCAACTCTGGATTTTGAATTTATGAATGCTTTGTTTGTTAGCAAAGCATCGCAAACTTCTATGTAACCTTTTTCGGCAGCCAAATGAAGAGCAGATCTTCCCTCAAGGTCAAACACATCAACCCTTGCATGGTTGGCCAACAAATTGTTTACCAATTCCATATGGCCTGAATAAAACAAAAAGACAGATTTTTTGTAGAAAATCATTCAACACCCCCCTCCTCCCCGCGTTATGTTTTTCTTTTCGAAAGGTACTAAATCATTTGAAAGGACCTTTATGACAAGCAATGAGTAACGGTGTCCATCCGACAGCGGATTGTTTGTTTAACGCTTTTTGCACGTCCGTCGCATTCATTTGAGAAATCATTTCCGTCATGACGTCATTATTTCCTGCTTCGGCACAATAGTGAAACGCTGTTTCCAAAGCCTGCAATTATATTATTGTACAATTTTCAAACTCCATTAAAAAAAGAAATAAAATATTCACATGGTAATAAAATTAATTACATGTTTTGTCATGAGTGAAGAGTTTGCTCCACTTTCTAGTAAAAGTCTAACAACTTCTTGATCTTCAAGAGGGCGTTCCACTTCCGTTTTAGAAACTTTTGCCGCGTAATGCAAAGCACTTGCTCCATTATCGTTAACGGCATTTATATAACTTGTAGCAACCTCGGGCCCTTTTTTTTCTCTAACAAAATCTATCAGAAGTTTAACAACATCACTTTTACAACCTCTACAAAAAAAAAAGATTAACCATTTTGATTTTTTTTTTTATAAATAAAAACAAATAAAATTTTTTTAAACGATTACCTGCATGCCAAATGTAAAGGCGTTTCACCGAGTTTGTTTCTAAACAATGGATCCCCGTTATCTTCAAGCAACAAACTCAAAGT
The DNA here is from genome assembly GCF_000006295.1 of Pediculus humanus corporis. Lineage (NCBI taxonomy): Eukaryota > Metazoa > Arthropoda > Insecta > Psocodea > Pediculidae > Pediculus > Pediculus humanus. The sequence goes on from NW_002987115.1 coordinate 293,087, forward strand.
TGTCGCGTTACCGTATTTTGCTGCGACGTGAACGGAAGTTTCACCATCTTCCGTCGTTATATTGGGTCCTGCACCTGATTTAAGGAGCATTAAGGCACAACGATCACCATCTTTAACTCTCGATGCGATATGCAGTGGCGTTTCTTTATGGCTACCACCCGTTATGTGAACGTCGGCTCCGTAACCTTAACAAAACAAACCGTGAGGTTTTTTCATTTGTGCCAACATTTCATTTCAAAAAATGAATATTAAACACGACAACAAACCTAACAAAGTTTCAACGACCAAAGGTTTACAACTTTCAACGGCTATATGCAAGGCAGTGTAATTTTCATTTGTCGTAACGTCAACTTTTTCACCTTTTTGCAAAAGAGTGTTTATTATACCCACGTGACCGTATCGTGCTGCTGTATGTATACTCCTCGCCCCATCCTTATTCGGCATGTGTAAATAAACTCCCTTTTTAAATAACATTTGTGCACACTCGGAATGACCGTTGAGAGACGCGATGTGCATGAGAGTGCTACCATCTTTCGTCCTTTCAAAAATCGATGCTTTAAATTTATCGGCTAACAATTCTATTATGTTTGCGTGTCCATATTCAGCAGCCAAATGCATCGGAGTACGATCTGTAGAAAAAGGATTAATACCAGTTTATGTACCGGAAATGATTTTTTTTTTGTTGGACTTTTTGGACTCTACCTTGGTTGTCGACGATTGATGCGCTCGCTCTAACACCGTAAAAATATTTAACCAAAACTTCATCTCCTTCCGCTGCAGCTATGTGCAAAGCCGTTTGACCATCTCCCTACAAAATAATAATAATACTGACAATTAATATTTATGTAAAGAGTGATTTTCCGGTGAAGGAAACGAGTATTTACATTTTGAAGATCAATTGCTGCACCGTAATCAACGAGTATTCTAACCATATCGATATCCCTTCGTCTTGTTGCCAAATGAAGAGCCGTGTCACCATCGGGTGTTGTCGCACGAAGTTGATCGGCTGCTTGGGATCCTAATAATTCTCTGCACATGGATTGATTACCACTTTCGACGGCGAGTAAAAGTGGTATTTTACCTTTCTGAAAATTAACATTTATAATAATAATAATAATAATAACAAGATGCAATTTTATATTTTTTTCTTTCCAGAGTTTCTTTTTCTTATTTATGCAGACGAAAATTTTATTAACTTACAGAAAGTGCATCGAAAATTCCATAAAATCGATCTCGCATCATTTTTTTTATAAAAAAAAAAAACGTTCGGTTTTCATGTACGCGTTCGTTCAACAAACGATTCAAATACGATTAAGCGTTTATAAACGTTTTAACACATTCATTTATAACGTTTAATTTTTCATCGTTAATGACACGACAAAAAAAAAAAAGAAAAACAAATTTTTTCTATGAGTGTTTGACCGGCTATTATTTAACTTAAATTACAATCAAATTTTTCGTTTTTATTATTAACCATTAATTTATTTTTCCACGCAGTGTGACACCCATTACAAATTAACAATAATAATAATAATATTAATAATAATAATAATAACAATTTGCAAATTGCTTAATTATTACAAAAAAGTTACGAAAAAGGTCGAACAACGCATTACCCGCCGTAGGTAGGCAAAAAAAAAATATTTTGGAAAAAAATTCTTTTCCGCACTTTTTCCCTTCCCCCCCCAAAAAAAAAACAAAAAACAAAAACATTAATGATGATGATAATGATGTTAATATTAAGTAATAATAATAATAATAATAATATTAATAATAATAATAATAATAATAATTTACGTCGTAAACCAAAAAAAAAAAAAAATTATTATTAATAATTTCTACTTTGACGTTTTTGTTTTGTTTTTTTTTTGTTGTTTGTTTATTAAACCGTTATTAATTGTTTAAAAAAATGGCACAAACACAACAGGAAAATGTACAACAACCACAACAGCAACAACAACAGCAAATATTTTTTTCCCCCGAATAAATACTTTTAACCAAAATAAATTTTCTTTTTTTTTTTTTTTTTTTTTAAAATAAATCCTCGATTATTAACCGATCGACAACCGATTATAATAATAATAATAATATTAAAACGATGACGTCATTATATTAAATTAATTAAATTTCGACGCGAAAAACAAAGAAACATGTAAAACATATTTTATATGATTGTTAACAAAAAAAAAAAAAAAAAAAAAAAAAAAAGAAAACATATGAAACATAAAGTTCGTTCGTTCGTTCGTTGCCTTAGTAATATGTTATAAAAATTGATTCATTTTTTTTTTCTTTTTTTTTTTTTTTAATTATTACATGTAATAAAATTATATTAAGAATGTCTGTGTGTTTGTTTGTTTGATAAATAATACATCTCGTCGTCTGCTTTCGTAATAATAATAATAATAAATAAATAAAAGACTTACTGGTGAATTTTTATAATTTAAAGCTCTTTGAAAAGCCGTCGCCCAAGCTCCGCTCACGGTTGTTTTCCTAACAATCCCCGCATCCAATTTATTTTTTTTTATAAAAAAATTATTCGTTTCGTTATTACCCGTCGTGGCATTAACTTTACCCGACGGTATCCTACTACTACCACTACCGTATTCACTATTATTATTATCGAAATTGAAATTTTTGGCATTATCCGTTGTTTGTACGTTTGTTTCATTTATTTTTTTGACATTTCCACGAGTAAACATCACGTTGAAATAAACACACAAAAAAAAACAAAATTTTTTTCCTCCTTTTCGTTTTCTTTTATTACCTTTCCCTTATTATTATTATTATCATCATCATCATTATCATCATCATTATTTATTATTATTATTTATTTTTTTTTTGTTTTTTTTTTGTTTTTTTTTTTTCAAATTACCAAATAAAATAAAAAAAATGTTTTTAAGTTGGATAAGTCACGATAAACAATTTATTATTTAAGCATTTTATTTAATTTTAATAAATTGTTTTGTTTGTTTGTTTGTTTGTACGACAACCACGATGACGACGACGATTCGTTTTCTACGTTTGTACGAAAACGAAAAAAATAATAATAATAAAAAGAAAATTTTCAAACAATTAAACAAAAAAAAGGAAAAAAAAAAAAAAATTTCGATTCCGTTTGTCTTCTTCCTGTTTTTCCCTACCCCCCTCCTGAATGAAAATTTTAAAAATTCCTACCTGTTCGTCAGCCCCTTAATGATAACAAACTTACTAATTATTATTATTATTATTACGTATATTTTTTTGGGGGGATTTTTTACGTAAACTAAATGTAAAAAATTTTCACGAATACTGTTAGAATGTGTACATGTGTGTGTTTTCATTCTTATAATTCCTTACTATTTTCCTTTTACCCCCTCGCCCCCCCTTCGTCAAATTTATTTTCAAAAAGGGTTAAAATTATTTTACATCACGTCGTTTTGACATATTCCATTATCTCGTGAAATAATTTCCCCTCCCCCTTTTCTCCCCCCGCGTTTTTTGGTTTATCTAAAATAAATATCTCAAATATATTGAGAATATTTATAGATTATTAATAATAATAATAAAATATATATTAAACAAACGAAACGATCGTCACGGTTGTTGTGTATACAAACAAACAAACAAACAGACTCGTTCCTTAAAGAAAATTTCTTAAATAGTAAATTTAATTTAAGTAAGTAGATGATAATAACGAGGTGAGGGGAGGGGAGTGTAAAAATTCGGGTAGTAAGGTAAACGCATAAGAAGGAAAAAAAAAATTTTCTCGGGGAGTCGTATATATTTAAATAAAAAGTAAAATAAACCCTGGCGCCCCCTAAAAACAGAAAGAGAGAGAGAGAGAGAGAGCAAAAGAATTTTAAAATTCGTATCATTCTGAGACAGTAACGGTACACTCGAATTTTCCCCCCTTTCGTTTCCCCCCCTCCCCGTCTAAAAAAAATATTCTCCTTTCGTTTTTTTTTTTTACGCGGGGATCTTTATTCTTCCCTTCCTCCTCCCCTCTCCCCCGAAAAAAATCATCATCCTCGTTCGATGGGAGATTTAAAAAAAAAAAAAATTTTTATTTTATTTTTTTTGTTTTTAAACCCCCGACTACCCCCCCTCCTCTCCCAACCGTTTTCTTTCTTCTTTTTTCGGATTTGACCCAATTCGATATTCGAAATATAAAATTACAAAAACGATTTCTAGAAAAGCAGAAGAAAAAAAGAAAATAATAAAAATAAAAAAGTTAAAAAACGTAAAAAATAATAATTAAATAATTTCAATTCCGGGATGACGGGGGGGAGAACGAGGGGAGAGCAATGGGGGGGGAACAAAGAGTGGGAAATAAAAGGGGCGGTGCCTTGGAAATTTTCTTTTTTTTCTTTTTTCTTTTTTTTTTAATAACTTAAATTTTTCAAATTGCTGTAGGTGAAAACTTTTATTGCCACGGTAAAATATCAAATAATAATAATAATAATACTAATAATAATAATAATGATAATAATAATGATAATTTCACGGTTCAAAATGGGGCGTGGAAATTATAAATTTTTTTTTCATTTGACTCTCAATAGCTAAAATTTTATGTTACCAATATAAAAAATCGTTAAAAATTTGTTCATCGCTCTCTCTCTCTCTTTCTCTAACTTTATCTACCTATCTCTCTCCCTACCTCCCTATCTTTCTTTCTCTTTTTCTTTCTCTTTCTCTTTCTCTCTCTTTCTATTTCTTTTCCGTGTAAAAGCGATTAATAAATTCTTCAGCTTAATCAACATCATCAAAGTATTTTTTTTTTTTTAAAATTAGTAACGAGGGGAGACTTTTCCATTTTTTCTAGGAAAAAAAAACAATAATAATAATAATAATAATTTCAACGATAATAATAAAATCTTAACAACATCAAGTCGTTTCCGGTTGTTTTTCTTTTGTTTTATTTTAAAAAAAAAAATGACTTAATAGGGGAAACCACCGACCCTGCGGTATTAAAATACAAAATGGCAGGTATGGTTTACACCGTGTTGAAGGAATAGGAGGGGGAGGAGAAAGAGGGGGAAAGGGAAATTTTTTTATATAGCCGCCCTCGTTTTATAATCGCGTAAGGGTTGCGGTGCGGCTACTCCTTCGTTTGACCTTTAATTTTAATTTTTCTTTTTCGTGCCGTGACGTGTTAAATAACGTAAGAAAGAGGAAGAGGAAGGGGAGGAGTAGGAGGAGAAGGAGGAGTAGGAAACAAATCCCATAAAAATGACGCATAAGAATTTTGTTTTGTTTTTTCTGGAACAAATGGACGCGACGGGAGGGGAAGGTGGAATGGGGGGCGGGGAAAGACCGATCATAAACGAAAAAAAAAAATAAAAAAAAAATTTACCCCATCCGTACGCAATCGTATTTCTTTTCCAGCTGCGTTTAATAATATTCTTAATATGCTTGTCGCTGTACCCGTTTGTCTTGTGGCAACCATGTGAACAGCCGTTTGTTCTTTCATTCCACCCGTCACGTACACGTCGACACCTTTTTTACTTAACAATAATTTTATAACATCTTCTCTCGAATGCATGGAAGCTATGTGAAGAGCGTTGTAATTATCCTAAAAAACAAAAAAAATTTTTTTTAATTTTTCCACGTACAACAAACAAACAAACAAACAAACAAACGGCGTTTATAATTTAACGAAAGAAATCAAAAAATTTTTGCACATAAAAAAAAAATTTTTTTTTCTTTTTTTCTTGCGTAGGTCGTGACGAAAAGCATTTAAAATTATTTTTAATATTTTTTGTGTTGTTGTTGGTTGTCGTTGTCGTTTGTTTTTCGAGTACGATTTTAAATTGTAGGGGGGAGGAGGGGGAGAGGGGGAAAGAGAAAAACACGGCATTTTGCCACAGTGTCACGATGGTAAAAGAGATAGTCTAGATATCTTTAAAGTGAATTTTTCACACGCCTTTAATAAATTTTCCAGTTTTTTTTTTTTTTTTTTTTTTTTTTTTTTACGCTGTTGTATAATCTTTTGTTCATCTCGTAAAATCCGTTTATTTATTTTTTCGTCTGCTTTTACATTATTATTATTATTTATTCTCTTCTACGAAACGATAATTTTCGCGAGGAAAGAAAATTTAATCGTACGTACGAAATGTTGGCAACATTTTTTTTTTTCCTCGCAAATTATAAATAATTAAAAATTATTGTTTTAAACTAATAAAAAAATAACCGGAAACAACCACACCCGAATTTTTTTTAAAATATAAAATAATTATTTCCGTTCGACATAGTTTTTCATTTCTTCCCCCCCCTCACCCTCTCCTTCCCTTAATATTGCCAACACTACCCACCGGAAATCACAAAGGATTTGGTGAGAAGAAGAAAGAAATTTTTCGTTAAAGTAACCGTCATCATTTTTTTTTGTTTGTTTGTTTGTTTTAAACAAACGGAAACCATTCGGTTGTTTAACCGGTAAATTATTTTGTTGTTGTTGTTGTTGTTATCATACTCACAAAATTTCTAGCAGCCACATCGACTCCCAATTCGATCATTCTATCGATAAAAGTCGTGCGATTATCTTTAACCGCGTACATCAATGGAGTCATTCCAGTTATCTGCAACCAAAAAAATTATTATTATTATTATTATGATTGAAAACATATGACGTACAATTTATTATTATTATTATTATTACTATTCTCCCTTTCTTCTGTTGTTACGTAATTTTATGAAAAATATCAATCGGTCCTGTCGCAATTTTCATGACGCAATTTCTTCCCCCCCCAAAAAAAAAAAAAAATTTTTTTTTTTTTTATCAAAACTCGGGGAAAAAACCGTATGTTACTTCTCCATGAAAATTATTTTGGAATTCTCTGGACGACGCGTATGTATTTTAAAAAAAGGGGGGAGGCGGAAGAGGAGGAGACAAGGGGAGAGAGAGAGGGGAGGCGTCAGTTTTTAATTTAATTTTAATTTTGATGATAATATAACAACAACAAAAGGAGTTCTTATAAATAATAATAATATTTATATAAATAAATACGTTCCAGTTTATAAAGTCACGAATTAATAATAATAATAAATAAAGGTTGTAAGGTAGTAAAAAACAGGATAAAAAATTTAGGGCGAATAATGACCGAATTGTGTTAATTTTTTTCTGTGGGTCAACAGGGAAACAGCAAACTCGTGACTACTTGATAAATTTTTTTCGGTCGATAAAATGTAAATTTTTATTCTTGTTAAAAAAAAAAAAGTAGCACTAGTTCCACGTCACAGTGGAATCAATTTGTTTTTAAACCCCAATGGGGGGCGGGGGAAATAAAAAAAAGAAAACTCACGGGATCTACGACTCCTGAGAGTGGCGTGCTGTTAACATCATCTCCACCGGCAGCGACAGCTTTTTCAATCGCTTTTAATACTTGATCAACGGGGGGCCATTCTCCTCTCATTGCAAGTGCCAACAATCTGTGACTACCTTCTCTTATGCTGACTCCAGCACTTCCGGGTTTCACTACAAAAAAAAAAAAAAAAACGAAAAAAATAAACGATATGTTTAATGCGCTCATTATCTAAATTTTCCAAGAGTTTTTCCGGGAAAAATCAAAAGTTACTCTCACCGTCACCATTATTAGAAGTTTTATCGTTTTTTACATTCGAGTCTTTTTTATCACCGTTTCCACTTCCGGTATCATCTTCTTTCGATTCGTTATTACCATCTTCTTTTTTTTTACCGCCGCCACCACCGCCGCCGCCTTTTCTTCCACCCGTACCGGACATTTTAAGAGGGTTTTTCCGTTTTTTCTTTTTTTTTTTTTTTTAAATTTTCTTATTTATTTAGTAAAAAAAAAAATCCGTGGTAACATTTTCATTTATTTATTTATTAATCGTCACACACACATTAACCGTCGCGCGTTCGTTTGATGATGATAACAACCGTCACACACACAAAACGTTCGTTTTTATCACTTTTTCCCCCCGTTAAGAAAATTTCTTTAATTTAATAAAATCAAATAGAGAAAACAAAACAACAACAGCAACAGAAATTTTATTTTATTTTATTCTATTTCTTGTATGAAAACAACAAAAAAAAAAAAAAGTAAAACATGTTTATTATCGAGAGAACAACAGTGGTGACTGGTACAAAATTTTTTTTAAGACTGTTGGGAAAAAAGCCGTTCGCGAACGAACGGCGGAGGGTGAAAGACTTTCTTGCGTGGAACCGTTCAACTGAAAAAAAAAAAAAAAAACGAAACATAATTTTTCTCTCTCTCTCTCTCCCTCTTTCTTTCTTCTCCTTCCTTATTTCCCTCTCTCTCTCTCTCGTTTTTTCATCGTAAAATTTATTACTTTTCAAATTCTTCAAATTACATCCACGTTATAATAATAATAATAATAATAACGGTAATTATTTACAACGTAAAAAAAATTCAATGCCAACAACAGCTCACCAAATTTTTTTATTTTTTAGTTTTTAGTTTTTCGGTTATATTAAACCGTAAAAAAATTACCCATCGTAAAATTAACAGCTTTTGTACAAGTCATAAAATAATATTAATTTATTATTATTATTATTGTTAATCATCATCATCATCATCATGGCTGTTGTAATCGTAAATTTTTTTTTTATTTTGTAAAATAAATTTTACCTATTTGTAAATTACAGGTTTCCCCCCCCCCTCTAAATATATTAGGTAATATTTGTTATTATTATTATTATTATTATTCTTTGCTGTTGCTGTTGTTGTTGTTGTTGCTGTTGTTTTAAACCTTGAAAAAAAAAATTACAAATGTCGTATAATAAAAAAATTTTTTTCCAAGTAATGAAATTTTTATTTACGGTTTTCATAAAGGTAATGAACAAAAGAAAAGGAAAGAAATTTAAACGTGTCATTAAATTAAAAATTTATGACGTCATTTGTTTTTTTTTTAATGACACTTTCAATCCTGCAGATATTGCGGGTATTTATTTTATCCGCGGTATGGAAAAACAAAAAATTAAAAAATTTTATTAGTCAGACTTTTTGAAAAAAATTTTTTTTTTCTTTTTCTCCCCTCCCTCCCTCCCTCCCCTTCCTCTCCCTTTCGCTGACCATTTTTTCACGGGTTTCCCCCTTTTTTTTAAATTTTTTTCCAGTTTTTTTTTTTTTTTTTGTAATCAATCGAAATTTAACCGGCGGCGGATGTTGCGTGTGTATCGAAGAATGTTTTCTTTCTATACATGAATTTTTAGTATTTATTATTATTATTATTTTCACTCATAATCTCACGACAATTTGTTTTATCGTTTATCGAAGCTTTTTATTGCAGGTTTATACCTGCCGATCCCTAAGGAATAAATCCCTGAATTTCAGTATGCATGCTTGACGGATAGGTTTCGTCTTGTTTCGTCTATGTCGTCATAACAATTTTTGTAAGTCTCACTGAAACCATATACTTTGATGGAAACAAGTTATTTTCTGTATTCCTGTGCTCCAGTGACTGACATCTGTGGAGTGGAGACAGGAACAGGAGAAGTGGGATTTACAACCTTGTGAAGAGCTGACTAGGTTCAGGATAGAACAAAATTTGTATTGGTTCTGTCTTTATCTGGCTCACATTTTCCTCTATTACAATTATGAATCAGTCATCATAAAAATTTTTCCTCAGAACTATTTCAATACTTAATTTTCCTACTATTTTCCCATTTCATAATTTTCCCTCATGCATTTCATCCTTAATGTATACAAATTACAATTTTCTACCTATAAACTTAAGTAACCTGAAGGCAGTTAAATTTTTCCAATCTTATTTGAAATTAAAAGTGAATTTTACACTAAAAATGTGGCAAAATATGTTGTGATGAGACAAACTAACTCAAGAAAAACCTTAAAACAACCAATAATCAGTAAATTCACCCTTAAAGATTAGAGTATAGAAATTTGTACACTGAGTTATGTATATCAAATGAATTATTAATAAATATTTTTATTAAAATACCCCAAATCTTTTTTATGATGAGATGAAAAAGATTTTTAGTTAAACTCGTCATAATTAACCAAAATAAATGTAGAATTTTAAAACATTTTTTGGGTATTTGGCTCCATTTTTTTGTTAGCCAAACGTTTTTGCAAATGAAATTCAATGAATAAAATGAGATACTTAACCGTAATAATCAAATGTACTAGGACATCTTCTAAGATTTTTTATCGCCCACGCTTCCATTTGTCACATGGAACCGTTTGACTATTTGAAAAATTTTAAACTTTAAATAATGTAATTATCACTAAATAATATAAAAAACTAATTATACCACCAAAAACTAGACTCAATAACAAAACTTTTGATACATAATTTATAACTAAATAATTAAATAAAACTATTAAAATTAATTAAATAAATTAACATGATGTAACCGCGTGTCAATTTATTTGATTAATTTTAATCCTTGCACACCCGCGCCCTCTTTTTCTTTTTATTCTAATTGTAATTATTTGAAACAAAAGGAAGAGGGGAGAGGGGGAATCGTGAAGGATCGCTAAGGTATTAAAGGGGGAGAGGGGAAGAGCAAAAATGTATTTAATTGTGATTATTCAAGTTGATTATATAATCGATGTTAAAATTAAAAAAAAAAAAAAAGGAAAATCATTTCGTATAAATTAAGAAAGGGAGAGGAGGAAAGTAGGGAAGAGGGGGGAAAGGAAAAGATTTAATAAAACCGATAAAATTTTAATTTTACAATTATTTGGGGCACCGAAATAAGGTCTTGCCCCCCTACCCTCCACTTCCCGGCGTGAAAATCACAAAAAAATTTTTTTTTTCCCTGACCAACCCGAACTTCGCTCCTGACCAACACCGTTCCGTTTCTTCTCTCCTCCTCCCTCTCAGTGCCCCCCAATTGACCTATGCCCCCCTCCCCGCATAAATCATCCTTAAAATTTACATAAAATTAAAAAAAAAAAAAAACAAAAAACAAAATGTATCGTAAAATCCCACATGAGTCACATAAAACAACGTACATAAATTATTTTATTATTATTATTATTATTATTACTATTATTTTATGTATTTCACGCATCAATAAATAATATTAACGTAATAAATTACTAATAATAATAATAATAATAATAATAACAACAATAACAACCTAAGTAATAATTATAATCATTATTATTGTTATCATCGAAAAAAAAAAAAAAACAGAACACACGGAATTTTAAAATGAATTATCACTTATATTATATCAATATACACTGTTTTACAATCTTATAATAATTTCACCAACAATATTTTTAAATAATAATATTAATAATAATAATAATAATAATAAAAAACAATCGAGTGTATTTTTTTTTATGTACAATGGAATCAAACCGTCCGCCATTTTGTTTTCTACCAATAATTATCATTTATATATTATCATCATCATTATTATTTTATTTAATAACAGAGAGTTAATATAGAAAGTAGAAAGAATAATATTAATAAATTTCCGATTGGTTTGTAATCATAATAATAATAATAATAATATTATAAAAAAATATACATATATAATAAGTCCATGCATTACCGATAATAATAATAATATCAATTTTTTTTCCTTTACATTGGTAATAATAATAATAATAGTAATTTGATAAATCTTTCGATCGTTTTCCGCCCCCGAACAAACTCCAATTAAACGTTTGTTTATGTATTTATGTATTTTATTTTATCTTATATCATTTAATGATGCTAATAATAATAATAATAATAATAATAATAAGACTAGAGTAATAATTTCCTTTGTTTTTAAAAAAAAAAAATAATTTGAAAGAGAAAAAAGAAGAAACAATTATTTTAATTTATTTTTTTTTTCAAAGGCTTCAAATAAATAAATAATAAGTAAATAAATAAAAGATAATAATAATAATAATAAGTAGGGTAATTTTTCCCTCCCTCCCTTCTCTCCCCCCACTCCCCGTAATAATAATAATAATAATTTGTAAATAAATTAAACGAAATTTTAAATTTTTTTTTTTTTTAAATAAACAAAGAGATCGATTTTTTTTTATACAAAATTATTACCGTCGCGATAATAATAATAATAACGTTTAACAATCAATATTATTATTATTATTATTATTATTATTATTATTATTTAAATCAATGGATAAGATTATTTAAAAGAGATTACGTCGAAGAAAAGAAAACATGTACGTACACGCACGCCCCGAAAAAAAAAAAATTTATTTTATTTTTTTTATTTAAATTTTACGTATTATTATTATTATCAACATCGTATTTATCATCATCATTATCATCATCGTTTTAACAACAACATAACTATTATTAAACATCTCACGGATTTATTTATTTATTTATTTAAAAAAAATGAAACAATCAAAATGCCGTCGCTGTTACTTTTTTTTTTTTTTTTAAATTTCTTATTAATTATTTTCATAAAAAATAAATTCAATAAATAATAATTTATTAATCGTAACAAAATAATAATAATAATAATAATAAAAACAACGTTTTCCGACACGATTCATTCAATCAAAAAAATCGCAAAATAATAATAATAATATCATTTTAATAAACAACAAAAATAAATTTTTTTTTTTAATCTCGTACACTCATATATTCTCAATTATTATTATTATTATTATCATTATTATTATCATCTCGTTACGATGTACGAATATTAAAAAAATTTATTATTATTAATTATGTACAATTTATTTATTTGTAATATTATTATTATTATTATTATTTTTGTGTTGCATTATAATAATTGTAATAACATAGTAACATTAAATAAATAAACATATTCGTCGTTATCGATAATAGTAAAAAATTTATTAATAATAATAATAATAGTATATATGTAAGACGATCAATCATCTTATACGTAAATATTTTTAAAAGAACTTTATAAAAATGGTTAACTTGTGCCGATATATATTTTTCTTACGATAACAACTTCAACCCTTCCTACCCTCCCCAAAATGGTTTTTAATTAGATTGTGTGCGAACAAAAAAACGATTTTTTTTTTTTTTAATTTTTTTTTATACCCATTTCCGGAATGTCGGTTGAATTTTTTTTTCAAATAATAATAATGATAATAAATAATAATATTGATAATAATAATAATAATAATTATTCAACCTCTTTGAGTATTTTGTATTATTGAATCGCGATCAAAGATTTATCATGAATTAAAAATTGCAAAAAAAAAACAAGACGTTTCCCCCCCCATCCCACCCCACCCCCTCAAAAAATTAACATAATTTTTCATTATCATTATTATCATCATCATGATTACATCATCATCGTATTTTTTTTTTTACGTAGAAAAAAGTTTTTTTTTTTTTGTAAAAATCGGATCTTTCTTGACGACGACCACACACCACGTATGGGGTGCTCTACGCATTCATTCATTCATTCATTCATTAACGCCCTTTGACCTTTTTCAAATAAAAATACACGTGCGTGCGTGCGTGCGTGCGTGTGAGTAAAAAAAAATTAAATATATATATATATTTACGGCATTTGCAAAAAAAAAAAAAAAAAATGAAAAATGAAAACATGTATTTGATTATATAATATAAAACGCAACTAACTTTTTCACACACGTTCCCTGGACTAAATATAATAATAATAATAATAATAATAATACTGAATTCGATTGTGATTTTCAATTGAAAATTATAAAAATTATAATTTTCTCACGTGATTTCCCCCCTCCCTCCATTGAAAACAAAAAGAAACAATTTTTTTTTTTTTTTCCCCTATTCGTTGTATATCCTTTTGATTTTTTCTATTTCTTCGTCGTCGCTCGAAAGTCCGATCATTGTCTCCCCGCCGGATATTTTCGGTATTCCCGTGACGAAATTTTTACCGTTGCTCATGTATTGATTGTGAATGGGACCCCCGCCGACGTTGGCGGGAGTTTTCGAATTCGAATAATGATGATTTTCTATTGGACTCGGTTCTAAATCCGTGTAAACGGGTAAAACGGGTTGTATGTTTTCCTTTTCCCTCCTGTACGTTCGTATCATCGACGAAGAACCGTTTTCTTGTATTTCCGAATTTTCCGACGTTTCCTCGTCCGGATCCCCGACGTCGTTTCGATCGTTTTGATCCAAATTTGTGAAAACGTCGGATTCAATATCGAAATGACTTCCGTTCGACGTCGAACTCGTGCTCGCCGTCGAACTCGTGCTCGTCGTCATCATCATCATCATCATGGCGTCGCCATCATCGCCCTCGTTTTTATCCGTCGTTTTATCGAAATTTTTAGTTATTTCAATTATTTCGCAATTCTCGTCACCCGGACCCAAATCAATGAGCGACGTTGAAAAATCATCTTCGTTTAATTTAACGTGTTTTTTCGCGGAATACGAGGGGTGAAGGTGACGCGAGGGTGACGGACAATCCCGATTCGAATCGTATTTATTGTCGTTTGATAGTGACGCGACGCGTCTGTCGTATCCGTCCAATTCCGACGGATTCGGTTTCGGAGTCGATGCCGAACTTGGTGAAAAATCATCTTCGACGGATAAATTACGTTTTATCGACGAGGCATCCACGTAACTCACCGCCGACGACGTCGACGGTTTACATCTTTTCTTTTTTGCCAAACCTTGATGATGATCCTTTGACGTCGAACGAAGACTTTCGGCTCTTCGTATTATGTTGGTGACGATTTCCGAGGAATCTTCCGTCATTTCCAACATGTACGACACGGAATCGCTTTTTTCCACGACTCCTTTCATTTGTGATTTAACTGAATCGTCTAAACTCACGTCTGATTTTTTCAAATTTGATTTTCTGAAAATAAAAAAAAAAAAAACCCGTAAACGTTTACTTTGTCGTCGCGATCCTCGTCGCCATCGCCATCGCCTAAATTATTTTACTTACACTGACAAGTTATCGGATTTTATACTTTTTTCCGAAAGGTTTTTCTGCGTTGCCAATTGTTTCATTGCTTCCGCGTATTGTTTCAATTTGTATTGCAATTCTTCGTTTTTATGAGTCAGACGAGTTTTTTGAATGTTTGCGGATTTTAATTCATCTTCTAAATGTTCGTTACTCTTAAATAAATCCCTGGAAAAACAAGAAAATGAAAATGAGTGACGTCAACTCGATGTTTCAACGGTTTTTTTTTTTTTTTCGATTTAAACACGCCCTACCTGACGGTTTCCGTTTGACTAGATAATTGAGACTGCAAATCTTCCACTTTTCCCTCTAGCATCGTAATGGTGGACAATAATTTTGGCACTCTGTCCGCATTTTCCCTCAATGATAATTCCTGCCTCCTCAATTCCGTGACTTCGTCCGTTTTGAGCGCCAACACTTGACGAAGAGATTCTATTTCGCTTTCCAAACAATTCGGATTGAACGCGGTCGGTGATGAACTCGCGACAATGATTTTCCCAAATGATTTTTCGCAACCGTTTTGACAATTCGTCGTTAATCTTTCCGGTGATTTTTCTTTTAAACTGTTTTTCCTCTGCCTCTGCCCTCTCGCGAAAACATCTTCCTCTCCTTCCCCACCGTGATTTTCCTTTCCGATTCGAATCACTTCGTTTTCCCTCCTCCTCCTCGCTATTTGTTCCACTAATCTTTGGTTTTCTAACAAACACTTATCGTACTCTTCTTTGATTTCTCTGTTAGCACTTTTGAGTACGACATTTTCCTTTTTAACTTCCGACAAACAATTAACTAAACTGTCTTTTTCATTTTCCAATTTATCAGTCCTAATACTCAATTCTCTTTTGAGGCACCTTAAATTTTCGCATTTTTCCAAAAGCGTATTTTCCGCGGCAAGTTTTTCCTCCGACGCCGCGTCCAACTTGCTCGTTAATTCTTCGACTAGTTTTTCATATTTTTCACTTTTCTCTCCCAACGTTATTTTGTCGTTGTTCAATTCCGTTATGACAACTTCTTTATCGTTGAGTTCTTGTCTCACCCTCATCAATCTCGATTGTAGATCTTTTATGTCCGTCTCGGCTTTCACATATTTTTCCTTTTCCATTTCTAATTTTTTCTTAAGATGCGGCATTGAAAAGGCGTCCAACTGGAGATGGAAAGAGAGAGAAAGAGAAAAAAAAAATTCATTAAAAAAAATTCATCGTCATGCGTGTCAACTTGAGAAAATTAAAAATGTTTACACAACATTCTCCAAGTCAACAACCTAAATTATCAAAAAAAAAAAAAAAAACTTTGCATTGAATTTCATGTTTTTTTTTGTTTGTTAACATATTATAAACGTTCGACAAACTTCTTCGGGAAAGAGAGAGAGAGAGATAGAAAATTACCATTAAGAGATTTTAAAAAAAAAAAAGGTAACGTTTTGTTTGCTTTGATAATTTTTTTCAAATTTTGAGAGGATCGGCCGGGCGGGGGGGGGCGAGGGGAGGGGGCGGAAACACGCAACAAGTTTTTTTTTTTTTTTATTTTCTCTATGAGAATGCATCAAGATACGTCGTGATCAATGACCGTACGAGTGCGTAATTACGGTAAATTTAATAACCGACATCGAATCGAAATACGAGATGTACTCATTCGAGATATTTCGATACGAAAACATTCACGTGTGTGTGTGTGTGTTTGCGTGCGAGTGTTTGCATGATGTTCGGCAAGATGGATAACACAAACGAACGCACGTTTTTTTTTTTCCTCATCAACTAATAAATAATTAAAGACCAATCGCGCCGTCGTGTCAATAGAAAAAAAAAAAAAACAACGTAATTAACGAATCACATAGGTAATTAAATCTACGCAAAAAAATTTAAAAAAAAAATTTAAAAAGAAACCTACGTCGTTGGTGCAATAGCTTAACAAAATGGCGATTGATTCGAAAGCTCTGCTGTTATGCATCAACTGTTTTATTAATCCTTTGTTTATTTCCTTTATGGGCCCGTGTATGCAACCATTTTTCACAGAGTGGAGTGTCTCGTTTCCCTTTTGCGTTTGTCTTAACGATTTATTTTGAAACGAGGACATTGATTTGACACTGTTGTTGTTGTTATTGTTGTTATTGTTGACATTGTTATTATTATTATTATTATTGGTCATAACTGCAGACCCTGTTTTTGACACTACCATACCACCACTACCATTGTGATTAGAATCTGAAAACAACAAAAAATAAACAAATAAATATTAACAAACAACAATTCACGATCAACATTTTATTTATTTAGAAAACAATTTTTTTATTGAAAAATGTCGGAATTTTTTAAAATTATTATTATTATTATTAAACGTTTCGTAAATTATTTTTTAGAAAATTCATTTCAAAATTAATTAATCCGCGTAATCTCTAATTAATCTCTAATTATCCATTTGGATTTTTAAAAAAAATTAAACAAACCAGACCAGACTTTTATTTAATTATTATTATTATTATTATTATTATTATTATTATTATTATTGGATTTCTAAATAATTTATTGATCGATATTGAAAATCTTTTAATGTATTACCAACATAACGTTCAAATTTTTTTTTTTTCTGTAAAGTTTGCCGTCTTGTTAATTAACAAAAGATCAATTAATTATTTTTTTAAAGGCACTTGTAAAACACTTGGACACGTAGACGTTTGAAAATTTATACGGGCGCCATTTTTTTTTTTTTTTTTGTTTTTAGGTTTTGATTCGATCGATAATTTCGTTATTTTATGTTTTTTTTTTTTTTTTTGTTTTTTAAACAACGTGAAATTAAAACGTATAATTAGTTTCGAAAAACATTACGTAACGTATATTCTCTTCAAGAGTTCAAATTAAAAAAGGGGTCAACGTGAATAAAAATAAATAAAATGGTGCCAAAAGAAAAAACATGGGTCGTTCTTTCTAGTCTGTTTTTTTTTTTTTTGCACAATAACTTTTTTTAACCTAAAATAATAATGATAATAATAATAGTCGTCAAATCGTACACACACACACACACGCACACACGATATCAATCCACGACGAATAAGATGAATGTTTGTAAATAATTTATTTATTTATTTATTAATAAACAGATATTGTTTCTCTTTTGTTTTAATAAATATTAATGTTAATAATAAAAAAAAAAAAAAAAAAACGTTTTAACGCTTGCGATCGATTTTCTAATGTTTTATTTACAATTTCCGTTAGTTTTTTGGCATGTACGACGTTATAACAAATAATAATAATGATAATACATACACACGAATATAAACTCTGATTATTAGCCAAAAAATATATGCGTATTTTTATTTACAAAATGACATGAGCAAATCTTTTTAATAAATACAAAAAAAAAAAAATTTTTTTAATTTAAAACAATACGAATTTGACGAAAACGAAAATAAAACACGTTTGCGAATAAAAATAATAATAAATAAATAAATAAAATGTCGTCCGTTAATTTTTTTTCCCTTTTTAAAAATTAATGGCGGCGGCGATTAAACGAAAAAGTCAAATCTAATTATAAAAAAAAAAAAAAAAAAAAATTATTAACATTATTAACCGACGTGATATTTATTTATTTATTTATTTCCTTTCCCTTAATTACTCAAAACGACCGTTTAGGAAATAATCGTTTCGATAAATCGATCGATCGATCGATGGATTGCGATAACTCGATGATGAATTTACGACACTTTCGAATGATGAAAAGTGAAAATTTCAAATATTTAACCGGTTTCCCTCAGGTAATTTTTTTTTTCAGGTAAAATTACGACTCGCGCATGCGCACACACACACACACACACACAAAGAAACCGCTCGACGACAAATTTACAAAAAATAAATAAATAAATAAATAACCCTTTTAATTAATTAATTAAATAAATAAATAAAATCGAACGTAAATAAAAATTAATTAAATTTATTTAAAAGACAAATCGATATATCGATCGATAAATTTTGTGTTGCGGGGGGGGGGGAACGGCTCTTAATTATTTCCTTGTTATAAAACCTTGAAAAAAATCATTTCGACAACCAACAATTTTTAAGTTGTTGTTGTTGTTGTTGTCGTTTTCGTTTCTCCCTTCGTACTATAAAATGTATCATTATCATCATTATCATTATCGTCGTTCCTTTTTTCTTTTTCTCCATTAGTCCAGAATATCGACCTCGAAAAAAAAAAAAAAAAAAACAAAACCTTCGAGATTCGATAATTTGGTAAACAAACATTTTTTTTTTTTTTTTTTTTTCGTTTGTTTTAAACGTCACACAATGATTTTCATTACGGTGTCACATTAACGTAAGAAAATTTCTTTTTCACATAATCGAATTACAATCTATTCGTTCTTTTTATATTATCCCATCTTGTCGGAAAAAAAAAAAAAATTTTCTTTTCTCGCTGTCGCACTTTTTCCTTTTTCTTAAAATTCCATTTACGGTAATAACCGTCTTACGGTTGGTTGATCGGTTTGTTCGGTCGGTCGGTTTGTTTGTTTGTTTGTTTGTTAATAATAATAATAATTAATTAAAACACACGTACGTACGTATGCACATATGAGCGTCGGCGTTCGTTGACATCGTAAAAACTTATTGTACGCATTCTTTTTTTTTTTTTTTTTTATTCCAACTCCTTTATTGTTTGACCTTTTTTTTTTTTTCTTTCGTTTTCTTTATTAAATTTATTCATGAGCTTCAAAAAAAAAAAAAAACCGTTTTTTTAAATACGTTTCGAGATTCTCATCGTCGATTTAAATAATAATAATAATAATGATAATAATAAATTCTTCGTCGTATGCTATAAAAAAAAAAAAAAAAAATTTGGGTCGAACGATGATGATAATTGCTCATTTCCTCTTGATAAATTTCTTACCGGAATAATAATAATAATTTTTTTTTCTTCTTTTTCTTCTTTCTTCTTTCGCTTTCTTATTAACACTCCAAGAAGAAGAACAAGAAGAAGAAGAAGGAGAAGAATTAAATAATTAACGATCCATGATGGCGGAGGTATACAAAAAAAAAAAAAAAAACGAATTTCAATAAGTGTTTTTACATCAACCGTAAACCGTTTAATTTTTTTTTTTTTTCTTTTTGCAAACAAACGAAACCCGACACCGTAAAATTCCAAAAAATAATAATAATAATAATACTTGAACAGGTTTAAAAACCTCCCACGTGTTTTTCTTTTCCTCTTGCGGAAACTTTAAACCACCATTTTTTTTAACAACAAAATCGAGTTAATATTAATTAAATATGTGAAATCACGCGGATTTCTCGCTTATACGTTTAAGCTTCCCTTTTTCCAATAATAATAATGATGATGATAATAATAATAAAAACAACAACAACGGCGATAATAATGATAAAAATGGAATGATAATGAAATGGAGAAAGAGAAAGTCACAATCATCCATCTATCTATCTGTACTTTGCCGCATTTACATTTTACTGTTATTAATTTTGTTTTTGGCGCGCGGCAAACAATTCGACCATCAATTAAAAAAAAAAAAAAAAAATACATACATATATACATGTATTAATAAGTTTCCCCTCTTCCCTTCCCTTTCCTTCCCTCTCCTCCCCTACCTCCCCTTCCATTTCGTTTTTTTTTTTTTTTTTTTTTTTTTTTGGTAAACGAATAACCGGAGAGAGAGCAAATTTAAAACTTTCTTTGTTTTTTTTTTTTATTTAATTTTTATATAAATCCTCCCTCCCCCCTCCTACTACTCATCAATACCTTTAATAATAATAATAATAAACGGCATCCATGATACTCGATATACTCACTAAGGGTAGTGGGGGGGAGGGAAATAATTAATGTGTGACTTTCGGCAAAAAATTAAAAACAAGCGTTATATATTTATATATTGAGATTTAAGTTACGAAAAAAAAAAATTCTCACAACTATCTTCTCTTATGACCTTTTGACCTTGCCCTATTGACGTGCGAAAAAATATTCGAACAAAATTTACGGGGGGGGGGGAGGGGGGAGAGAGAGGGAAAAAAAACAAAAATTTTAAAACCCGTTAAAAGTTTTTCCGGTCGCTCGCCGCGTAACGACGGTCATTGTAAACGACGAATAAAATAAAAAAGGAAATAACGTTTATAAATAATAATAATGATGACGATAATAATGATAATGATGATGATAATAATAATAATGATGATGATAATAATAATAAAGAGACGTTAAAAAAAAAAAAAAAAAAAGAGGCACGAAATTAAATCAAATCTAATTTTTTTTTTCTCTTTAAATTAACTCCTTCAAACTCGACTTTTTAAAAAAGAAAGAAAAACTCGACGGAAATGACGTCACAGTTTGAATTTCATAACAAATATAAGATGTCGAATCTCGAATCTAAAAATAAAATTAAAAAAAAAAAAAATTTGCCATTTCGAACGTGAGCCGACGTGATTTCGACAGAAATAAAAAAAAAAAGTTCGCGGGGAAAATATCGAAACGAAACTAACTCGAAAAACAATTTATAGCAGACGATATACGAATCGAAAGAAAAAAAAAATCCAATCCTTTATCATCATTATTATTACTATTATTATTATTATTATTATTATTATTATTTTTCAAATACGGAAACGACGGAATTATAAAATGGCGTAAAAACTGGAATTTTCAAGTTTTTCTCCGAAAAAAAATAAAAAATAAAAAAAAAATCGTTAATGCGTTTATCGATTCACACTTTCTCCGTTTAATAAATAATAATAATAATAATAATAATAATAATAATAATAATAATAATGATAATAATAATAATAATAATAATAAAACGATATTAATAATGAACGTTATTAACTTTATGTATATACGCGAATCGATTTAAACTTTCCCTAAAACGTGTGGTAAAAACAAAAAAAAAAAAAAAAGTGGCAACAACGACAACAACAACAAACAACAAACAACAACAAAAACCAAAAACGTATTATTATTATTATTATTTATCTAATGACACGTTAATTTGTATAAAAAACCCGCGATAAAAGGAGTCAAAAAATTTGATTACTCGAATACCATTTAAAATCAAATTTTTTCCTGTTTGTTTGTTTGTTTGTTTGTCTCGTTTGTTTCGTTTGTTTCGTCTGTCTCGTCGAAAATTAAATTTTTTCCCTTTGCTTTTTATTCAATCATTAAATTCGATTTCGTACCCGACAATTATTATTATCATTTAATAAATTAATTAATAAAAGCGGGGGGAGGGAGGGAGAGGGTGGGGGGAGAAAGAAAATGACGGTAGCAACAAACGACGGTCGATTTAATAAATCGTGACATTGATTTATCGATTGTTTAATAATAATAAAAAAAAAAAAAAAAACCTTCACGCAAAAAAAAAAAAATATCTATTTTCTATCTTTTTCTTTTCTTTTCTTTTCTTTTTATTTTCTTTCCTTTTCTTTCTTTCTTTTATTGGTACAACAACAATGTTAATTCTTTTCTTTCTTTCTTTCTTTCTTTTTTTGTGGTTTTGGTACTCACTGTTTGGTACTCATTGTTTTATTGTTTTAAAAGAAAAAACAATATTAAAAAAAAAAAAAAAAGGTAAAATCGTGAAAGTCGGTAATGAAAATAACCTACGAAACTCAAAATTAAATTTAGTGGGGAGGAGTGTGGGGAGGGGGTGGGGGTGGGAGGAGGGGAGCAAAAAAAAAGAGATAACGATACTTTTTCGCACGTGTTTTAAAAATTCGCATCCGTTAAAATAATAATAATAATAATGATTTAAATTGATTTTTTCTTCAGGTTTTTTCTCACTTCCTTCAACCTTTCCCCCCACGTATTTTAACAACAAAAAAAATTTAAAATCGCTTTTCCACCGAATTTCACGCATCCTTGAACCTTAGCAAATAATAACAGTAATAATAATAATGATGATAATAATAACGTCATTATCATTTATTAAAAAGATCATCGACCGTGATGTGTTAAATATAACTCGCCAACCTCTTTTTAAAAAAAAATTGACTTGGAAAAAAAAAAAAAAACATTTCCAAACGAATTCAAATGAAAATTTACAGAAATAATAATAATAATA
>NW_002987115.1:315986-317118 GCF_000006295.1 Pediculus humanus corporis
AAAAAATTTGATTACTCGAATACCATTTAAAATCAAATTTTTCCTGTTTGTTTGTCTGGTTTGTCTCGTTTGTTTCGTTTGTTTCGTCTGTCTCGTCGAAAATTAAATTTTTTCCCTTTGCTTTTTATTCAATCATTAAATTCGATTTCGTACCCGACAATTATTATTATCATTTAATAAATTAATTAATAAAAGCGGGGGGAGGGAGGGAGAGGGTGGGGGGGGGGAGAAAGAAAACGACGGTAGCAACAAACGACGGTCGATTTAATAAATCGTGACATTGATTTATCGATTGTTTAATAATAATAAAAAAAAAAAAAACCTTCACGCAAAAAAAAAAAAAAATATCTATTTTCTATCTTTTTCTTTTCTTTTCTTTTCTTTTTATTTTCTTTCCTTTTCTTTCTTTCTTTTATTGGTACAACAACAATGTTAATTCTTTTCTTTCTTTCTTTCTTTCTTTTTTTGTGGTTTTGGTACTCACTGTTTGGTACTCATTGTTTTATTGTTTTAAAAGAAAAAACAATATTAAAAAAAAAAAAAGGTAAAATCGTGAAAGTCGGTAATGAAAATAACCTACGAAACTCAAAATTAAATTTAGTGGGGAGTGGGGGGAGGGGGTGGGAGGAGGGGAGCAATAAAAAAAGAGAGATAACGATATTTTTTCGCACGTGTTTTAAAAACTCGCATCCGTTAAAATAATAATAATAATAATAAGCCAACGGCCATAGCGTGCTGGTCACACCGGTTCCCGTACGATCACCGAAGTTAAGCAGCATCGGGCGTGGTGCAAACTTGGATGGGTGACCGTTTGAGAACGCCACGTGCTGTTGGCTTAAAAAAGAGCAAAAAAATGAGAACAAGACAAAGTAAGAACCAAAAACAAAATCTTGTTCTACTGTCGACCTGAGGCAGCTCGACGAGAACGTGAATTTCACTGCTTCTGACCCTGGCCACTCCAAAGATGTTGGTCACTGGAGCCCAGTTCAGGAGACAAATCGTTCCCATCGAAATAAAGATGGACTCAGGAAGACCTTCAAGAATTGATGTGGTGCTATCTTATAATAAGTGGCACCACCGAAATTCGAGTATTTGTCCCTAAGGAATCGGGTAGAAACCTCGGATAAATACT
>NW_002987115.1:317138-319638 GCF_000006295.1 Pediculus humanus corporis
GTGTTTTAAAATTCGCATCCGTTAAAATAATAATAATAATAATGATTTAAATTGATTTTTTCTTCAGGTTTTTTCTCACTTCCTTCAACCTTTCCCCCCACGTATTTTAACAACAAAAAAAATTTAAAATCGCTTTTCCACCGAATTTCACGCATCCTTGAACCTTAGCAAATAATAACAGTAATAATAATAATGATGATAATAATAACGTCATTATCATTTATTAAAAAGATCATCGACCGTGATGTGTTAAATATAACTCGCCAACCTCTTTTTAAAAAAAAATTGACTTGGAAAAAAAAAAAAAAACATTTCCAAACGAATTCAAATGAAAATTTACAGAAATAATAATAATAATAATGATGATGATGATGATAAACGTGGCATCGAGTAAATAGCAAAAAAAAAATTCATCGTTTCCGGTTTCCGTTTTAAAATTATAAAAATCGCCGAATGGACGACCGACATTTTTTTTTTTTGCTTGCATTTCCTTTCGATGATTTTTCTAGAATTTTCCTCATTTTTCCCCAACAGGAAATTACTAGAATATTTTTTTTTTTCTCGTTTCCATCTTTATAATTTATATACAATCGATACGAGAAAAAAAAAAAAACGAATCAGAATTCGATGAAATACCCCCCAAAAAAAAAAAAAAAAAATTTCTGCGTATCTTACTCATCTTCTTTCATCTTATTTTTTTTTACAACTTACTACTTTCACGTTTTCTAATCCCACGTTTTTTTTTTTTTTTTAAAAAAAAATTATTTGTATACGTAGTCGAGTAAAATTCAAGGTTACCTTTTGAATTTATTTAATACCAACAAGGTACTACTAATTTCCTGTGTTGACATTAAAACCATTTTAAGTGATTTCAAGGTTTTTGTTTTTGTTGTTTGTTAGTTTTCCCTTTTTGTTTGTTTCATCGATTGATTGTTATATATAAATATTTCTCTCTCTCTCTCTCTCTCTCTCTTACCTTTAAATGGTAAACTAGATGTCCTGTGTAAATTTGTTCCTATCGGATGTCCTCTTCTATTTGAATTTGGAGTTTTTCTAATTGTTGGTGTTTTCATGGTTGCCAACGTTGTTGTCGTTGTTGTATCGCTAGGTGTTCTAAGCGCGTTATCGTTTTCTATATAAAAAAAAAAAAAAAATTGATCGTTACGTCATCACGACATCGAGCCACAAAAATAATAATAATAATAATAAACGATCGCGAATATAAATTTAATTTAAAAAAAAAAATTTTTTGGCAGGTGACCTTATAAAAAATAATATTTTGTTGCCAAAATAATAATAATGATGATAATAATAATAATAATATTTAAAAGAAATTATCGATAAGGTGTTTTAACGATTGTAAAAACGACTATAAATATATCATCATCATCATCATCATCATCAGGGATTCGATCAAACAAACAACCGCCGCCGCAACGCCATACGTTGTTAAAAAAACCACTTTGGCAAAATTTTCAAAAAAAAAAAAAAAAAAAAACACCCCCGCCACCTCCTACCCGGCGACAATAATAATAATAATAATAATAATAATAAATATTTTTAGAAATTTATTTTTTTTTCGTGAAAAATTAAAAATAAATATAAAATGTCCATCCGTCGGTTCATCCACCCCTACCATCACCACCACTTGGTGCCATCGCATATAAAATTAACCGAAAGTTAACCCCAAGGCACGCAACAATTAAAAGGTCCCCTTTAAGGTTCGGTGTCAACGTCCTCCCCTCTCAACCAAAACAATCCATTTATTTATTTTGGAAAATTCACCGTGAATAAAATACGTTAATTCTATCTATCCGTCGCCCTGAGGAGGGGGCTGCTTTTTTCTTATTTTCGTTACAAAATGTTTTTCAAAGTAATATTTATTTATTTATATTTTTTAAAATGGCCGCCAGCCCGCCATCTAGGTCCACCATTACAATAACATATAATTAACCGAATAATTACTTTCTCTAATACATATAATATAATTAAATTTATTAACTTTTCGTTTTGTAAAAGTTGCACAATTATTATCATTATCATCATCATCATCATCCCTTTTATTTTTTATCATCGCACTTCGATTTACATTATTAACGAACTTTAAATAATAATAATAATGATGATGTGATGATGAGGAGCGAAAACTTTTGGTGCGCGTTCAAACGAAAATTTTAAATTTTTAACGTTCTGAAAAAAAAAAAAAAAAATTCATTCTAGAAATTTCCATTCGAATGAATGAATGAATGAATTAATTAATTAATTAATTTTGAATTTTTTACATTTATTTATTTATTTTTTTTTTATTTAATTTTCACTCGTTTTTTTTTTAAATTCGAATTTTTTTTAAAGAAAAGAATAAATTTTTACGCCTTATAAATTTCAAATAATAATAATAATGATAATGATAATGATAATAAATTAACTTTCGTTTTTCACGTACGTATCCAAATCAAAAATGAGAAGAAAAAATGAAAAAAATATAGATTAATAAAATTTT
>NW_002987115.1:322520-325444 GCF_000006295.1 Pediculus humanus corporis
GTCGCATTGATAATTTCACACGCAAAATATCGATAATAATAATAATAATAATAATAATAAAAACGCGCACACCCACGACGATAATAAAAAAAAATTTGGCAGGAAATAAAATTATTTTCTACCTCCTCTTTCCACGACTGTCATGTGATTACATTTATTTATTTATTTATTTTTTTCGCTGCTTCCACGTCGACAATTTTAACCGGTACAAAAAATATTCCCACGGAAGTTTTCTTTTTTTTTTTTTTTTAAATTCGAAACTTTTTTAATGATCGAGTTTATAACAACTTTTTTTAAAAAAAAAAAACTTGTTATCATCATTATCATCTTATAACTATTGAAATATTTTTAAACAATGGCTACAAAAAAAATTATTATTATTATTATTTATTCATAAGGAATCCTCTTTTGAAAAATAATAATAATAATAATAATAAAATTCGCACCCATTCTAAGACTTTTATACAATTTTTTTACGTTTCTCACGACAATAATAATAATAATAATATTTAATTACTTTATTTAATTAATTTAAATTATTATTATTATTTCGCGCGTTTTGTGCACATATAATAATAATAACAATAATACAAATAATAATAATGAAAACCATTATGTTTGTTAAAATAACGGTTTCGTTAAAATTCTATTTCCACGTTGTCGTAAATCGTACAACAACAACACAATAAATAAATTTTCATTAGCAGAAGATATGGAAAAGAAAAAAAAAATTCTATCATTATTATTATTATTATTAGACGCAAACCTGGAACTCGACTTATTATTATTATTACTACTACTACCCGAAACGGGAAACTCAATGAAGTAAAGAAATCCCCCCCTCACCCCGCGATCAATTCGTTCGGTTTCATTCTTATCAATTCGGCGAGAATAAAACGTTATCAATGCATTTTCTCCAGCGATAAAAGCGATAAAGGAGGGGGGGGGGAAATTTCATCGCATTAAAAAATTCCATTAAGAAAAGAAAAAAAAAAAAAAAAACGAGTTTCCGGAAGATAAAATAATGATGATGATGATAACGTTGATTAAAACACAATTGTAATAAGAAGAAAAAGTTACCGGTTTCCCTCCCTTCTCCTCTCCCTTCCTTCTTTCCTTCCTGTTTAAAAAATTTTTCTCAATTGAGATTCTCTCAACCTGATTTCGAATCAACTCTTTCCATTATTTATTTATTTATTTATTTATACATAAATAAATAAATTAATTAATAAATTAATTAATTCACGCATTTGCCTTTTTCTATTTTCGCGTTAAATAAACAAAATAAATTTTTTTTTTTTTTTTTTAAATGTGTGACGTCAGTTAAAAATATTGCTTACTTATTATTATTATTTATTTATTTATTTATTTTTTAAAAACGAACTTATCGATAACAGTAATAATAATAATAATAATTATTATTATTATTATTATTTAATTCGGTATAAACAAATAAAAATAAATAAATAAATATTTTTCCCAAACACACACACGCACACAAGGTTATTTCGTATATCGAACTTGACGTTTTCATTATTATTATTATTATTATTATTATTATTATTATTATTACCGTTCGCGTTATTTATTATATAATTACACTCGATTTATGCGTGCGTGCGTGCGTGCGTGTGTGTGAGTGCGAGATCGATAATTAAAATCCGAAAATGTTATTTTAACGTTATCGATAATAATAATATTATTTTCCTACTTTACTTTACTTTCCTCGCGAGATTATCATTATTATTATTATTTGTAAAGCGAATTCAATTCCGACGCATAATTAAAAGGTAATTAACCGAATGACCATTAAAGGTTACCATTAAGAATTTAATAACGTCGACATGAATTTAATGACAATCGAATCGAGAATTTTCGTAAAAAAAATTCCACGACGATAAAATTTTCCCCGATGGGGTGCTTGTACCCCCCCCTCTCCCCCCCCCGAAAAACAATTTTATTAATTGTAAACTTACGAGAATTTCATAGTAAATGCGTGCGATTAACAACAACAGCTACTATTTCATCGAAATCGTTATGAATTTATTATTATTATTATTATTATTAATATAATCCGTTATCATTTTTTTTTAAAAAAACGCCCGAATCAATCATTGTCATTGATAAAAAAAAAACAAATACGAATATAATTTTAAATGTAAAATTTAGAAAGTTAAAATAAATATTAAACAACAAACGAACAAACAAGCGAACAAACGAGCAAACAAACAAACGAAGCGAACTAAAACGCTACGGTAGATAGACTGACAATAGTTGTAGTAGTACGTACGTAGTAGAGTCACTAACGAAAATCGTCGAGTCTCACCCGAAAACGAACGAAGATTTTTTGTAGTGGGAAAAAAAATTATGACAATTACATTTTATTATTAATCAGTTTCAATGCGGTTGTTGTTTTTTTTGTTTTTTTTTTTTAATTCGTAAAGGTGAATGAATGGCAAAATGAAGAAAAAAAAAAAAAATAAGTGCTTAGGTCGTCTTTAAAAAAAAAAATGGCGGCGGTTATTTTTTTTTTTTGTAATAACCGCGTGTTGTCATCGAACACGAGGGACACACGCACACACGCACACGCATCGGCTTTATAATGTTGTAATGTTTACCCCAAAACGTCAAAGCCCCAAAAATTCGTAATTCAAACTGACAACTTTGAAGTTTCTATTTAAAAAAAAAAAAATTTTTTTTTTTTTCTGTTTGTTTATTTTCTTTATTGCCCTTTAAAATATGAAAAAAAAAAGGAAGAAGAAATTTTATTTACACGACGGCGTGTTAATGTTTTAAAACTCGCGCGCTTTTTTTTTTTAAATTTAAAAACGTAAACTCACTTCCATCATTTATTATTATTATTATTTTTTTTTTTTTCCCGAAATAGAACAAAACTTTAAATAAATTTTAAACGAAATATTTAC
>NW_002987115.1:325464-326307 GCF_000006295.1 Pediculus humanus corporis
ATATGCATTTTATTATTATTATCATTATCATTATCAGTATTATTATTAATTTTATTATTATTATTATTATTTTTTCGTCAGCGCGCTTGCATAAAATGCATTTTTTTTAATAAATAAATACAGCTTTCTTTTGCAACATCATTTTCTTCTTATATCTTCGACAAATTATTTATTTTATTTTATTTTATTAATAATAATAATAATGATGATGATGATGGTGATTATTATTATTATTATCATTTCTAAATCGTAAAGTAGTGTTTTAATTTAATATCGATGTAGAAAGTTGTAAATGCGTGTTTTACACGGTTTCGAAATTTGTAAAAAAAAAAAAAAAAAACTTGAATCCTACCTACGATTTGATAAAAAAAAATGACTAAAAATAGTAATAATAATAATAATAATAATGATAGTGATAATAATGATATTCAAAGAGGGATTTAATTAGGAAAAAAAAAGTTTAGGGATTTACTACCGGGTACTACATCTCGAAGTGATATCCGTCGGAAGTGATATCCCCCAAAAGATTCTTTATCAGACAAACAAACAAACAAACAAACATGCAACATCAAAGTTCAAAAGATTATAATAAAAACTTTCGATTATTATTATTATTATGTATGCAATTTTTTTTTCTTCTTCTTCTTCTCTCCACACCCTAAAATGCTTCTCTCAACTTTAAAAAAAAAAAATTCAACAACAACACCCAACAACAACCGGTACGAATTACATAAAAGGAAAAAAAATTTTTTTTTTTTTTTAAAGTTCGTCTACCTTACAAAAAGTCAACGTTACCTTTTTACGATTATTTAACCTTTAACCCCAGTAAAATTTAATAATAAT
>NW_002987115.1:326327-336567 GCF_000006295.1 Pediculus humanus corporis
AATTTTTCCCCCCCACTTCAAACCTGATATTTTGTTTGTTTGTTTGCCAGCAGCAGGAATTATTATTATTATTATCGTGACGAATAAACCGACTTATACATTAAACAATTATCAAATTACGCAAAAAACCTGTCTCCTTTTAAAAACCTTTTAAAAAATTTCGTCATGGATTTCATCAAAAGTTTTTAAAAAAATTCGCTCCGGGGGGTGGAGGGGTGGAAAAGAGGAAGGGAAAACGATAATAATAATGACGAGATGTATGCAATAACTTTCACGTTTACGGGTTTAAAACTCGGATTTCGTTTTAAGAATTTACCAGAAGATTCATCCCGACAGCAACGACAGCATCCCCACCACCACCACCACCCTTACATAATTTTAATAAATGTAATAATACTCACGCAAATCTGAATTTCTATTCGGCGTCCGTCCTCCTCCATTTCCTTTACGCGTGAAATCATCACCATTATTATTATTATTATTATTAATATTATTATTATTGAGTTTTCTCGTCGGAGTGTTTGTCGTCGAATCTGTGGATTCGTGACTTTGCGGACTTGTAAAATCCCTTTTTTTACTCACACCTGAAATCACAAAAAAACGACGTGATTGTAAAATAATAATATTATTATTATTATTAACAAAAAAAAAATGTATTTTTATTCGATTTATTTTTTTATCGATCCTCGATCGAGCCATCGATCGATGGATCGATCGATCGAAGTAAAATAAAATAAAACGTTCTAGGGGTATTAATCCCCGGATAATTTATTAAAAAAAAAAAAAAAAAAAAAAAAAAAAAACGAAATGAAAGTTTTTTTTTTCTTATTTTTTCAAATTACCATCGCCAGTATGCAATTTTATTATTATTATCATTATTATTATCATTATTATTATTAATATTATTATTATTATTATTATTTTTTCGTCAGCGCGCTTGCATAAAATGCATTTTTTTAAATAAATAAATACATTATCAGCTTTCTTTTGCAACATCATTTTCTTCTTATATCTTCGACAAATTATTTATTTTATTTTATTTTAATAATAATAATAATAATAATAATAATAATAATAATGATTATTATTATTATTATTATTATCATTTCTAAATCGTAAAGTAGTGTTTTAATTTAATATCGATGTAGAAAGTTGTAAATGCGTTGTTTTACACGGTTTCGAAATTTGTAAAAAAAAAAAAAAAAAAAAACTTGAATCCAACCTACGATTTGATAAAAAAAAAAAAATGACTAAAAATAGTAATAATAATAATAATAATAATAATAATAATGATAATGATAATAATGATATTCAAAGAGGGATTTAATTAGGAAAAAAAAAAGTTTAAGGATTTACTACCGGGTATTACATGTCGAAGTGATATCCGTCGGTCGCGAATCCGTCGGAAGTGATATCCCCCCAAAAAGACTCTTTATCAGACAAACAAACAAACAAACATGCAACAACAAAGTTCAAAGGATTATAATAAAAACTTTCGATTATTATTATTATTATTATTATTATTATTATTATTATTATTATTATTATATATGCAATTTTTTTTACTTCTTCTTCTTCTCTCCACACCCTAAAATGCTTCTCTCAACTTTTAAAAAAAAATTCAACAACACCCAACAACAACCGGTACAAATTACATAAAAAGAAAAGTTCGTCTACCTTACAAAAAGCCTACGTTACCTTTTTACGATTATTTAACCTTTAACCCCAGTAAAATTTAATAATAATAATAATAATAATAATAATAATAATAATAGCAAATCCACGAAAACAATTTAAAAAGAGTGAAATGAAAAGGGGAATTTTCGATTGAATTGAACGTTATAACGTTTTTTTTTTTTACGGGTGGCACAACTGAAATCCTTTCCATTTGTTTTTTTTTGTGTTTTATTGGCAATGGTTTCAACCGATTACAAAAAAAAAAAATTTCAAATCCGCTAAATTTTTAACATGGTGGCCACAACAACAATTTTCGATGGTTGGTAGTCATGTCAAAAAAAAATGTTTCTTTGGTACAAAAGTAAAAATAAAAATTTCGGAAAATGTGACGTCATCATCGTTTCCAAAAGGGGGAAAAAAAGGAAAAAACGTGTAAGCAGAATCCGACATTTTTTCTTCTGCTATATTTGGCGGTGATCCGCACACCGACGTGATCATTTTTTTTCCCCTTTAAGTCATCACTCCTACCGACATTATCCTTTTTCTCACGATTTTTTAAATAATAATAATAATTTCCTTTTCCGAAAAAAATAGAAACAAATTTTTCATAACTTTTGACATTTATTCGTACAATTTAACCGAAAAAAAAAGAAAAAAAAATTTCACTACGCTTTCCATCATATCTGGTTCGATAACCTTTTTGTAACCAATATCAATTATCAATCAATCAATCAATTTCACTTTAATTATTTTTATTACCGATCGTTTACAACAATTTTCAATTTTTACAAAGTTTCGCATATATTATTATTATTATTACGAAATTTCAAAACGTTTTTTTAAGGAGAGATTTTCGCGCGAATGGAAAATAATCGCTAATGATCGTACACGTGTGTATAAAATGGCGTCCATCGTATGGACATTCGATTACATCACGATTTCAACCCCTTTTTTTGGGGAGGAGGAAAATACAAAAAATCGTAATTAATTAATTTTCATTAAAAATGATCGAATTCAACGATTTAAATTTGCCCTCCCCCCCCCCCAAAAAAAAAAGAAATTCTGGTGGTTTAACAACGCAAACGTCGCCGTCGTCGTCGTAAATCATTCCTCGATTGACTTCGTAATCACAGGTTGTAAATAAAAATAATTAAATAAATAATAATAATAATAATAATAATAAACCTTGAAAAATTTTTAGGCGTAACCCTTTTTCGTAAAGGTTTCTTGTTTTTCGTATGCAAGATTTAATCTCGTAGACCTTTCATTTACAAAACAAAACAAAGAATTATTTTTCGTTTGATTTTTTTTTTTTTTTTCCTGCTGGGAATACAACTTTGTTATCCCGTAAATTTTTTATTTTTTATTTTTATTTTTTGCCTCCAACTCTTATTGATTAATCGTTAAAAAGTAAATAAATTTGAAATGTATCCGCCATTAAAAAGATTTACCTAAATTTTGGCAACAAAAAAAAATGTATATATTATCAAACGTGAATCTTTTACACGACTCCCCAACAAAACAATTTTATTATTTTTTGCAATGCGTGCAAAGACGTAAATCTAATATTATTATCATTATCATTATTATTATTATTATAAATAAATAAAAAATTAATTAATTAATTTTTTCCAACAACAACAAAAACAACAACGTCAACATCATAATAACCGGAAAAATAAGTTTGTTTTTTCGTTTTGTTTACAGTTTTTAACGCGATCTAACGGAAATACTTAAAACTAAAACGCGTCGTATTGTTTCAATCATTATTCGATAGAGTTCGCTATTATAAAATCTCAATTTATTATTGTTTTTATTATCGTACGTGGTGATATGAAAACAAAGCGATGAGGGGAAACATCTTTTCCATTTTTTTTTTTTTTTGGATCCAAATCATAATTAAAAAAAAAAAAAAAAACGACGACGATTAAAAGCTAAAAAACCCATAAAACAAATAAACTCTTATGGTTTTTAAAAATAATTACGAATTGATAAAAAAAAAAAATAAAATAAAATAAAATAAAAATAATAAAAAATGCCTGTCAGTCACCT
Source organism: Pediculus humanus corporis (assembly GCF_000006295.1). Classification (NCBI taxonomy): domain Eukaryota; kingdom Metazoa; phylum Arthropoda; class Insecta; order Psocodea; family Pediculidae; genus Pediculus; species Pediculus humanus. Next base: position 330,057 of record NW_002987115.1, read on the forward strand.
GCTTCCTTGCATTACACGACTTAGATAAACACCCTTTTACCAACATCCTCCCTCCCCCCATTTTTAACTAAATTATATTGAGGAAAAAATTTAAAAACAAAAAACCTTGACGAAAATAAATAATAATAATAATAATAATTTTTTTTTAGTTTTTCGATTGCGAAACATTCGGAGGGGGAGCGGAAAGAGTTCACCATTCGAACACCTCACAACGCGGTCAAATTAAACGCGAATCAAACCGCGTTTAAGACCCCCCTGCCCCCCACGAAAGAACAAAAATTCGAGTTCAAGTTTTTTTTAAATATATAAATGAATTAAAAAAAAAATATTGGAACAAAAATCGAATGTTTAACGATGTTCAATGAAAAAAAATAAAATAAAATAAAACCTACGAAATATTTTGATTGGATTTTATCCAAACAAACAAAAAAAAAAAATTGATCGAATATAAAAGTTATTCATAGTTTTACCGTCACATTTGTTAACAAATTATCATCATCATCATCATCATTATTATTATTTTCTATAAAAAGGAATAATAATAATAATAATAACGAATTCGTTAAACGTACGACACCGACCCGACCAAATAAATTTCCCTTTTTTTTTTTTCTTTTTCAACTCGATGAAAAATTATTATATATATATATTGGTGAAATCCGTTCGGCGGTATCACAAAGGAATTTTTTCAAAGGTTTGTAAACGTTTCCTTTTTTTCTTAAAAAATTAATTTTTATTTTACTGGCTTCGAATGAATCGAAATGAAATATGTTTTAAAAAAAAAAAATTAGTGTCGACAAGGTTGATTTCGTTTAGACGACGTCAAATTATTATTATTATTATTATTCTTTCCTTTCTTTTTTCCTTTGACTACGTGAAAAATTTTCAACTTTATGGAACATTACAACAAATTACTTCCATTTTATTTAACTACATATTAATAATAATAATAATAATAATTTTACACCTATTTCCGTTCTTTCATTTAAATTTCCTTTGACCTTTTTTTTAAACATGGTGTCTCTCTCTCTCTCTCTCTCTCTCTCCCACTTTTTTTGTGGTAAACTTACCCCTTTTAAAACTCCCCAATCTCATTTTCGTTTCGTGCCCGTATAACTTTTCCTTTTTTTTCGTTATTTTAATGGCACCGTCTTTAATTTTTGATTCTTGAGCTCCCATTTTCTTTTCTTTTCTTTTCTTTTTCACTTAATAATAATAATAATAATGATCACTTATTACACATCGGCGATAACAAAATCACTTTCTACATATAACCAAATAATAAATAAAAAAGAAAGAAAAACTTTTCATTTTAACGAAGCCATAAAATTATTAATGTTTTATACACTCTTCGCACACGCACGCACACACGCACACGCACACATGCTGATACACACGATTGAATACAACTAAATTTTTTTTTTTAGGTGAAACAAACAAAAAAAATGGTTTCACTTGTAATAATAATAATAATAATAATAAGCGTTCATCACTTTAGGAAAATTTAATAATTTCCTTTTTTCCTTTTTTTCTCCTTTGTCAAAAAAAATCTAATCCATTAAAATTTTCTTTGTCTGTTAATACCGTTGTAAGTACGGTTTCGATTTCCAATAAAGCATTTCTTTTAAATAAAATTTGTTTGTTGTTGTTGTTTTATTCGTGGTAACTCATTTTCCTTTTTTATAATGACACCATCATTATTATTTTTTTTCTATTAATGAACAAACTCGCACTGAAAAACAAAATGCAACGCGAATATCCAAATTAAAAACAAAAGGAACTGAATTCGAACAATAAGGGAAAACTTTTGTTTCACCCTAAACAAAATTGCAAAGACTGAGTCATACTAAATTTATTACTTTTCTCTCTCTCTCTCTCTATCTCTTTTCCCTCTCATATTTTACTTACGCTCCAGCAAACCCTTCTGCTGGAAGTTAAACAAACAAAAAAAATATAAACTCGTGTTTTTTTTCTTTCGTAAATTATAAAAAAAGATGAAAAGCAAATTAAAAAGAAGAATTCGGGCTGTGACCTATGAATGAAACACGACTAATTAATATTATTATTATTATTATTATTATTATTTTACAACTTGTTTATAATTATGTAATTACGCGTGTGGCAAACAACGCGGGAAAAGGTCAATTTTTTTCATTTTTATTTTTATTTTTTCCCATATTGAATTTTTTTTTTATTTTTTTTCTGAAAATCAGAAGACTTATTTCTTCTGCTTCAAAAAAAAAAACAAAACAAAAAACAAAATGGCGGCTTTTACTACCCTTTATCACATTCATTTAATAAAACCCTTAATAATTTTTTTTTTTTTACATTTAAAAACAAACAACAACAACAAACACGTTTTAAATGTCATTAATCAATAAATGATAATAATAATAATAATTATTCCATCAACCCCCGCGAATTATTATTAATAATAATAATAATAAAATCAAACTTAAACAAAATTAGACAAAATCAAACTTGTTGTTGTCACTTATTAAATAGCAAATTATCAACGAAACGATACGCAAAAATAATAATAATAATAATAAACGATTTGAGTGTAAATAAAAACAAGTTGCAACAGTTTCTTTTTTTTTTTTTTCGTTTTTAACAAAACAAATAAAATAATAATAATAATAATAATAATAATAAATTTTGTCTTCGTTTTATGCATGCTTATTAACAATAAGAAAATTAAGCGAGTTATTTTTTAACTTTTTAACGATAAAAAATAATTTTTAATTTATTAAATAAAGAAAAAGAAAAGAAAAAGAAAATCTCTATTATTTTCCAAGCCAAAAAAATTACTCAATTAAAAGAGAAAAAAAAAAAAAAATGATGGCAGACGACAAATGAATCGTTTTTAAACAATAATAATGATTCGTCGTCGTCGTGCCAAAAATCATTTTTCATTTTTTAATTTATCAAATATATATATATATAATTTTCGCGATCGTGTCTGTCTCCTCTTCTCCTCATTTTCTTAAATGCCCCCCCGCCCTTCCCCCTCCCCTATTTTAACAAGAAGAAGAAGAAGAAGAAAAAAGCACGACCTATCGACCCTAAATCACAACAAAAATGATGAAATTTTTCTTTTTTTTTTTCTTCAAAGTTCAACGACCTCTTATTTCTTTTTTAAAGGGGTTAACAACGTTTCGCTTCTTGCCAAATCAAATTTATTTATTTATTTTATTTTATTTATTTTATTTTATTTTATTTATTTTATTTTATTTTATTTTCTGTAAAAATTTTCAAATATTTTGCAATTAAACACGGTCATTATTTAATATGCAATTTTTAATGGCCCCCATTCACGTTTAAATAAATAAAAAATTTTCCTGGCTGATCGCGTCTGAACAAAAAAAAAAAAAAAACGTTAACCCAAAAATTTGTCTCGTGCGTCACAATTTTCTTTTTTTTTCCATTACGTAAGTCTGGATAAAATTTTTCGAGTTTTTTCGAGTTTTACACTCGAAACGAGTTGGCGAAAAAAAAAAATCTCGAATTACCGGAAACGATAACTCGTATATAATAAATAATAAATAAAAAAAAAAAAAAACTTTAATATTCATTTAACGAAATTATTATTATTATTAATTGAACAACAATTTAAATTAATGTTTCTCATAACCTGTCGTGGGGGAAAAGAGGGAGGGGAGAGGGGGAGAGGGGAATCGACTTATCGTATCATATCTCGAAAGATAGAGAGAGAGAAAAAAAGAGAGAGAGAACACGATTCGAACTACCTTAAATATTACTGTATCGTAAAGTAGTAGTAGTAAGAGCTCACATATTGCCAACTTTGGGGACGTGAAAGGAGACACCAACCGTCCATATTAGGAAAATAATAATAATAATAATGATAATGATAATAATAATAATAATAATAATAATAATAACGATAATAATAATGATAATGATAATGATAAAATACTTTATAAAGTTTTGAAGGTGAATTAAAACAAACAATTTTTTAATCCCATTTCTGGAATATTTTCTTTCCCCCTCCCCCCTTCCTTTCCTTTCCTCTTTCCCTATTGTACCTACTTGGGTATCTTTTATATCATTTGAAAAGGAAACAAAGCGTCGTCATTCGTCACATTATTTTATTATTACGTAAAACCCAACATTTAAATTTTCATTTGTTTAAAAGTAATAAACGAAAAATAGTTCAAAAAAAAAAAGCAGACGAAACGAAACGAACGCGCGAACGCATTTTTTTACGATCCTTTAAAATATATATATATATAAATTTTTTTTTTTAATTATATGTAATAATAATGATGATAATTATAGCGATTAAGTTTAAATTAACCAATTAAAATTAATTAATTGCTAAAAAAAGGGCATTATTATTATTATTATTATTAATTAATAGGAGTATCCGTTTTCGTGAGAAACCTGAAAAAATTTTCGTTTCACATTATTATTGGAACCGAGCAAAAAAAAAAAAAAAAAAGAAAAAAAAAGAACAATGATTTTGAAACAATCAACTCCGTCTGAATTTCTATCGAGTAAGGTCGTTACACTAACCGGAAGTAGAGAAAAATTATTTTACAACAAACGACAAATTGTTAAATTTTAGAAATAGGTTTAAAAACAGGTCTACGATTTGAAAAAAAAAAAAAAACGGAAACAAATTTCACGATCGTAAAAAAAAAATAAATAAAGTAACGAAAAATTATAAAATCCGTTCGAAATCCATACCGTATTATCATCATCCCACAACATACCATAACAAAGAAATAATAATAATAATAATAATAATAATAATAATAATAATAATAATAATAATGATGATGATGATAAAGATAGAGAGAAAGTATATTGATGAAATACAACCACACGCCAATAATAATAATCGATTTAAATCTCTAAATTTAAATCCATAATAAAATTGAAAAAATTTGTAAATTTCAGGTACGTGGAAAAAAAAAATCATTTCCAGGTATTTTTTTTTATTAAAATTAAAATAAATAAACTATGAACCGTTAAAAAGTAAAAATGCCCTTGGTACCAGGGTTGTGCCTACAAACAAAAAATTAAATTGCAAGATTAAATAAAAAAAAAAAAAACATTGGAACACGTTTTTGTTTTGAAAAACTTGTAATGTTCGATTTGTTACCGGTAGAGGTCTTCGAGAGATTTTTTTTTTAAAAACAAGTTTTCGTTTTTATGACCTATAGTCGAATACCTGTTTTCTCTCTCTCTCTCCCTCTTCTCCCCCATCTCTCCCCCCTCTCTCTCTCGCTCTCCTCCATAGTAAAAGAAAACATCCTCGTGTATACCTTATACCCTAGTATGCCATTAAAACAGGTGAGGCATGAAGACGTAAACGACGATCGTGAATTGATGCGTGACACAACAACAACAAACAACAAACGTCTCTCTTATGTTTTAATATTAAATATAAAGGAAATGAAAGAATACAAAACGTGAATAAGGGGCAACAACTTTAAAATTTCCGTGCAAACTTTTTTCTTTTTCTCTTAAACGTAATATGCACTCACTCGCATTAATATATTATTATTATTATTATCATGTAAAAATATTTTTAACCCATGGCAGTAACTTTTCCACGGAATCAAGTAAATACAAACACAACAACAACATCGAAAGGCAAACAATTGTTAATTGACAAAAATAAAACGATAAAAAAACTATCGTCAAACTACTTTCAAATTTTTATAAATTTCTATTTCGAATCCTACCACTACTTTATTATCATTATTATCATTATTATTATTATTATTAAAGGCAGTTAAATGTATAATTATTATTATTATTATTACTATTTTTTAAAACTCCATTTACGTAACTTTTTACGTATGTTTTTATATAACAAGGGAAAAGAGAGAGAAAAAAAAAAACCTTCGATATAAATTTCTTCCCGCCCCTCCCCTCCTCTCCCCCGGAAAAATTGTATTTAAATGTACCAGAAAAGTATAAAGAGAGAAAGAGACATAGAGAAAGAAAGAGAGAGAGAGAGAGAGAGGACATTTCATTAATTAATTTTTTTTATTCTTTTTTAACGTTAATTCCTTCACATATCGAAAGAAAATCTTGTGCAGTTCCTTTCATGTTTTCATTTTAAACTAATAATAATAATAATAATAAAGGTTTTCTTACTCTATGTTTTTTTTTTTTTTACAAATCGTGACTTACGCGTATTATTGGCCAACCTCGTCTATTTTTTTTTTTTTTTGATTTATTTTTAACTCTTGACAAATGGCCACAACAACAACAACAACAATAATAATAATGATGATGATAAAAATCGTTTTAGTATTATTTTTATTTTTTTCCTTTTTTTGTCGTCTGCTGTCAATAACGACACTGTTTCCCTCCTCGTATTATCGATTGTATTAAAATAAGGTATAATACTAAACACGACTTTCGTAATTTATATTTATTAATTAAATCCTACGAATGAAAAAAAAAAGAAAAAACATTTCGAGCCTGTTTTAAAACGGATTTAAATTTGAATATCATTATAAAAAAAAAAAAC